>NC_041339.1:37705902-37925902 GCF_004354835.1 Perca flavescens | reverse complement strand
TGGACCCTCACAGCAGAACACAAACCACCAGAGAGGAAGAGGAGGGGGAGAGTAAGAGGGGAGGGGGGGAGAAGAGAGGGAGGGAGGGGAGGGGTGCCTACCTTGGTACCAACTGTTAAATCTTGGGGGACACTGCTGTGAAGAGAAGACAGCGTGTTAGAAGCAGCCAGGGAGAGAAACTTAAAAACAACAAGCTAACAAAAAGGTGAAAAAACAGGATTGGAGCCTGAGAGACACAGCAGAGGGCAGAGAAACAGGGTTAGAGACTGAGAGACGCAGCAGAGGGCAGATAAACAGGGTTACAGCCTGAGAGACGCAGCAGAGGGCAGATAAGAGACACAGCAGAGGGCAGATAAACAGGGTTACAGCCTGAGAGACGCAGCAGAGGGCAGATAAACAGGGTTACAGCCTGAGAGACGCAGCAGAGGGCAGAGAAACAGGGTTAGAGCCTGAGAGACGCAGCAGAGGGCAGAGAAACAGGGTTAGAGCCTGAGAGACGCGCAGCAGAGGGCAGATAAACAGGGTTAGAGCCTGAGAGGCGCAGCAGAGGGCAGATAAACAGGGTTAGAGCCTGAGAGACGCAGCAGAGGGCAGAGAAACAGGGTTAGAGCCTGAGAGACGCAGCAGAGGGCAGATAAACAGGGTTAGAGCCTGAGAGACGCAGCAGAGGGCAGATAAACAGGGCTAGAGCCTAGAGCCTGAGAGGCGCAGCAGAGGGCAGATAAACAGGGTTAGAGCCTGAGAGACGCAGCAGAGGGCAGATAAACAGGGTTAGAGCCTGAGAGACGCAGCAGAGGGCAGAGAAACAGGGTTAGAGCCTGAGAGTCGCAGCAGAGGGCAGATAAACAGGGTTAGAGCCTGAGAGGAAAGCAGCAGAGGGCAGATAAACAGGGTTAGAGCCTGAGAGACGCGCAGCAGAGGGCAGAGAAACAGGGTTAGAGCCTGAGAGACGCAGCAGAGGGCAGAGAAACAGGGTTAGAGCCTGAGAGAGCGCAGCAGAGGGCAGATAAACAGGGTTAGAGCCTGAGAGACGCAGCAGAGGGCAGATAAACAGGGTTAGAGCCTGAGAGACGCAGCAGAGGGCAGATAAACAGGGTTAGAGCCTGAGAGACGCAGCAGAGGGCAGATAAACAGGGTTAGAGCCTGAGAGGCGCAGCAGAGGGCAGATAAACAGGGTTAGAGCCTGAGAGGCGCAGCAGAGGGCAGATAAACAGGGTTAGAGCCTGAGAGACGCAGCAGAGGGCAGATAAACAGGGTTAGAGCCTGAGAGACGCAGCAGAGGGCAGAGAAACAGGGTTAGAGCCTGAGAGACGCAGCAGAGGGCAGAGAAACAGGGTTAGAGCCTGAGAGACGCAGCAGAGGGCAGATAAACAGGGTTAGAGCCTGAGAGACGCAGCAGAGGGCAGAGAAACAGGGTTAGAGCCTGAGAGACGCAGCAGAGGGCAGAGAAACAGGGTTAGAGCCTGAGAGACGCAGCAGAGGGCAGAGAAACAGGGTTAGAGCCTGAGAGACGCAGCAGAGGGCAGAGAAACAGGGTTAGAGCCTGAGAGACGCAGCAGAGGGCAGATAAACAGGGTTAGAGCCTGAGAGACGCAGCAGAGGGCAGATAAACAGGGTTAGAGCCTGAGAGGCGCAGCAGAGGGCAGATAAACAGGGTTAGAGCCTGAGAGACGAGCAGAGGGCAGAGAAACAGGGTTAGAGCCTGAGAGGCGCAGCAGAGGGGGCAGATAAACAGGGTTAGAGCCTGAGAGGCGCAGCAGAGGGCAGATAAACAGGGTTAGAGCCTGAGAGGCGCAGCAGAGGGCAGATAAACAGGGTTAGAGCCTGAGAGGCGCAGCAGAGGGCAGATAAACAGGGTTAGAGCCTGAGAGACGCAGCAGAGGGCAGATAAACAGGGTTAGAGCCTGAGAGACGCAGCAGAGGGCAGATAAACAGGGTTAGAGCCTGAGAGACGCAGCAGAGGGCAGATAAACAGGGTTAGAGCCTGAGAGACGAGCAGAGGGCAGAGAAACAGGGTTAGAGCCTGAGAGAGACGCAGCAGAGGGCAGATAAACAGGGTTAGAGCCTGAGAGACGCAGCAGAGGGCAGATAAACAGGGTTAGAGCCTGAGAGACGCAGCAGAGGGCAGAGAAACAGGGTTAGAGCCTGAGAGACGCAGCAGAGGGCAGATAAACAGGGTTAGAGCCTGAGAGACGCAGCAGAGGGCAGATAAACAGGGTTAGAGCCTGAGAGACGCAGCAGAGGGCAGATAAACAGGGTTAGAGCCTGAGAGACAGCTATCGGTCATTTTTGGAGCAACAGGTATGATTTAAGAGGGACTTCTTTACAGCTTTAACCAGAACGAGTCTGTCTGAAGAGAGAGAGACAGCATGAAGGAGAGACAGACAGCAGGTCTGACCACAGAGACACCATCAACTCATCCCAGCCTGACATATGCTTAAGATCCACACTACTGGGGGGGAGTTCTCTCAGCTCTCATTGGCTGAAAGCACCAATACTCAATCCTACATTATCACCATCCAGGTAGTTGATAGGAAATATATAAACGTGAAATGTGATTTTGTCCATTTAATAACATCATATTGGGTTTAATGTGAGTAGAAATATGTCTTTGGTTTCTGATCATAGGTGTTGATCCTTGAGGACACACACATACATGCGCGCACACACACACACACACACACACACTCTCTCTCTCTCTCTCACACACACACTCTCTCTTTCACACACACTCCCCCAGACACCCACACACTTACACAAGGACACACACCGATGTGCAAAAAACACACACACTCTAACACTCCCCCAGACCCCCCCACACAGAGACACACACACACACACACACACACACACACACACACACACTCCCCTCCAGACACACACACTTACACAGAGACACACACATACACAGGCACGCACACATACATACACACCCAGACCCCCCCCCCCCACACACACACACACACCCCTCCAGACACACACTTACAGAGACACACACACACACACACACTTGTAAAGTCCATTTACTCATTAATACCACAACACTTTCAGCTCCAAAGTTTTCATATTCACTCTAAGTTAATCTGTCAAGTACTGCAGTAGTACTGGTTCTAGTAGCAGCCCTGATGTATTTACTGCAGTAGTACTGGTTCTAGTAGCAGCCCTGATGTATTTACTGCAGTAGTATTGGTTCTAGTAGCAGCCCTGATGTATTTACTGCAGTAGTACTGGTTCTAGTAGCAGCCCTGATGTATTTACTGCAGTAGTACTGGTTCTAGTAGCAGCCCTGATGTATTTACTGCAGTAGTACTGGTTCTAACAGCAGCCCTGATGTATTTACTGCAGTAGTACTGGTTCTAGTAGCAGTAGTACTGGTTCTAGTAGCAGCCCTGATGTATTTACTGCAGTACTACTGGTTCTAGTAGCAGTAGTACTGGTTCTAGTAGCAGCTCTGATGTATTTACTGCAGTAGTACTGGTTCTAGTAGCAGCCCTGATGTATTTACTGCAGTTGTACTGGTTCTAGTAGCAGCCCTGATGTATTTACTGCAGTAGTACTGGTTCTAACAGCAGCCCTGATGTATTTACTGCAGTAGTACTGGTTCTAGTAGCAGTAGTACTGGTTCTAGTAGCAGCCCTGATGTATTTACTGCAGTAGTACTGGTTGTAGCCCTGATGTACATGTCGGTGTCCTGTGTAGGAGTGAGTCCTTGAAGCAGAGCTGAGGGAAGTTAACGTTAGATAAGAGAGGAATGAGAGCCGGCTGGTTGGGCCCAAGCTGTGAGTGTTCAGACTGTAAACCAGCTGGGAAAAGACCCCTCGGGGCAACAACGGGCCTGACACAGCACAAATATGGCTCACAGTGTGCAACTCACACTGCAGCCAACACAATATTTATTAAAAACTAGGGATCCACCGGTTACCATCCGTCTATAATGTTGTCAGACACTTAGAATAATAATCTGAGTCTGTCCAGGTTGGATTTTCTTATTGTTTAACATAGCCCCTAAATCACCAGCAACAAACACCACCAGACTCCATGTAAATAATCAGGACTTTTAGTGTGTATAGAGCCAGCATATCTCCACCAGACTCCATGTAAATAATCAGGACTTTTAGCGTGTATAGAGCCAGCATATCTCCACATGTAAATGGGTGAATTAAGGGTTTATTTCAACCAAACCAGAGGAGTGATTGTTGGAACAGTGGAAAGATGAACCAAGACGGCTTTTGGTAGTTTTATTTAGTTTCTGTCCACTTTGAATAAAGTGTGTTTTACGATGATAAAAGTCCTGATTATTTACATGGAGTCTGGTGGAGATATGCTGGCTCTATACACGCTAAAAGTCCTGATTATTTACATGGAGTCTGGTGTAGTTTGGTGATGGGGATTTCGGGGCTGTTTCATGTTAAACTAAAAGGATCTTACTCTTTAACTAAAAGGTCTATCTCTGTAGGGATCCATCCCATAATGTTGTCAGACACTTAGAATAATAATCTGAGTCTGTCAGCGGCAACAACAGAACTTTTAGTGGACATTAGTCCTGTAGGGTCAATCCCATATTAAAAACCAACAGTGGAAACAACAACCTGTCTGTCTTTAGAGGTGTGGTAAACAAACATATGAATATTATTGTTATTTTAATCAATGAAACATGTCCGACTCTACAGCAGCTGCAGGATGAACAGGTTGGTTTCATGTTTCCTCCCTTTGCCAACAACACAAAGGAGTTTCATTTCATACCGGTTCTGTCTTTCAGAGAGCTGCACTTCTACCTGTTAGAAATACAACCATTTAAAAACCAAAAATATATAAGCTTTGAAAACTACATTTAAGATACGGTCAGTTTAAAAGAAGACATGCGCCGTTTAACAACATTTGAGCATAATTTACTTTCTGTTCGCTTTCAACAAAAACGAACGTTACGCCAAACTCCATGTAAAACATCGCAATTTTAAAAGTTCTCTTCTTAATCCTCAGGACAACAAACAGGACAGAACATGGGTCTTTTCATTTAAACTAATCATCTGGAAACACTCTTCAATTCGGCACACATGCAACACACAACATGTGGCAAATAAAACTGAACTCCATATGAAATATCGTGAATTTAAAGTTCTCTTCTTAATCTTCTAAACAACAAATATGATAGAACATGACTCTTTCATTTTAAACTAATCAACTGGAAACTATATTCAATTTGGCACACATGCAACACACATTGTTACATTCATTCATAGTAAAAACTAGTTTTATGAGTGACTTCCGTTCGCTCTCAACAAAAAACCTTACGCCAAACTCCATATGAAATAGCATACTTTTAAAGTTCTCTTCTTAATCCTCACAACAAACATGAGATAACATGGCTCTTTTCAATTTAAATGGGCACACATGCAACACACAATTTCACATTCATTTTTTATTTTTAAACTATAGTTTTGAAAGTGACTTGCTTAGGAGACAAAACAATTAGCTTTTTCCCAACATCTGAGTTCCCGAGCAAGTAAAACTGAACTCCATATGAAACACCGTCATTTTAAAGTTCTCTACCTAATCCTCAAAACTACAAACGATCAGATTACGATTACTAAATTACTAAAAAATTACTAAATTACTAAAAAATTCTACTGGGAACATTATTCAATTCGGCATACATTCAACACACAATGTTACATTAATTCTTAATAAAAAAACACGGTTTTATAAGTGACTTGCTTAGTGACTTCCGTTCGTTGACGAGCATGTACAACCGAACTCCATATGAAATTCCGTCATTTTGAAGTTCACTTCTTAATCCTCAAAACCACAAACTATCAGATTATGATTACTACACGTTAAACAATTCCACTGGGACCATTATTCAATTCGGCAGACATGGAACACATGAAGCTACAACCATTTACACAAAATCTAAACTTATATATGAGAGAGACTGTATAAAACTGTAAAATAAACACACAGTGGGCGTGAGAACATCGTGAAGCTATACTGGAAGTTTTGCATGTTACTAAGTGATTCTTCCCACAACGTATCCTCCAATAACATGTTAAGAACACAGTAATATGTTAAATAAATGTGCGTTTTTCGCAGGTAAACTCGGCCACGTTTAAACTAAATGGCAGGTTTTGTTCAATGGAGTTTGGTGTAGAATTGCTCCCGCAGAGAATGGCCCGTTCCGAGGCTAACACTACAGCTAACGCGGCTAGCTTCCTGCTAATTACCACAAACAACAACTTTATCGACAGTTAAGCAAACAAGAAGAACACAAACTGCTCTCCGGAGAAACATTATCTGACGCCATGTTTGTGTTATTGCTCTCGGGTGTGAGTAACACAGCCAGAAACGACATATAATCTGAGTGTACAGGTAAAACGATGGGATAACTCACCCGTCCATTGCACAACACGGAACTACGGAGCAACAGGTTCCAGCCAGCGGCCAGGACACCAACCACCGCTGCTGTACACTGACAAAATGGCGACCAGCCCGGGGAGCTCGCTAATTGGACAGTTAGCAAAAATTGTAGGCGTTTCAATACCGGAGCCTGGCGCTGATTGGCTGGTTGGATACAGAGCCAAAACAACAACAAAGACCTGAAATTCCAGCGACCAAGGATTGTTCTATAAGATACATATGTTGGATGTGATGCTGTAGGCCAGGGGTCACCAACCTTTTCTAAACTGAGAGTTACTTCATGGGTACTGAGTCATACGAAGGGCTACCAGTTTGATACACTCTTCTGAAATAACAAATTTGCTCAGTTTGCCTTTAGTTATATATGATTATTAATGATTAATGATACTCATTTATGTGAAGACACTGATCATGTTAATGATTTCTCACAATAATTATCAACAATGACTTAACAAGGTGGGTAACCGATAATATCAATCTTCAATTTTCATTTTTAGAACAGGCCTGAGGGCTACTCATGTGGTCCTTGGGGGCTACCTGGTGCCCGCGGGCACCACGTTGGTGACCCCTGCTGTAGGCTATTTTTTTGTCAAGATAAGATTGAAAATAACATGATGTATGCATACAAGTATTTATTATTTTTTGGAAGATTCCATACCCATAAGTAAAGTCAGGAACCACTGGACACAACTGGGACAGAGATGGCAAAATTAATCCCAAGCTTGGAAGTATAAAGGTAAAAGTAGCCTTGCAAATGACAACAATTTTGTATGCAAAGCTACACTAATGTCACTAGAGTGCAAGCTGAGAAACTTCAGTGGACATGGAGAAAAGACTCTTTATATGCCATTCGCTACATTTTAAATGGATGTCTGCCAATAGGCCTAAAACATCCCATATATGATTATTGTGACAAAGACTGGGACTCCAGGTTAATAAGATTCTGACTGATATGAATTCAGTTGTGGTTCTGTGAGAATTCACAGATCCAGTTTCTCTTTATTAATCTTCCCCTTCACATCTAAAGGAATCTACATGTATGTGTGTGTGCTCAAATATGGCTTCTGGAAAGAAAATAAGGGATAAAATATGAATTAATAAACAGACAAGAAGTTCCTCATAATTTTACAGTTACAACTAACAACCACTAGATGGGAGTATGATAAATGATATGACAGCCAGCACATCTCAAACATGGAGTGCTAATAATAATACATGTAATATGTCAGGCTCACAATTTTTACAATTGAAGTGCTATAGAAGTTGGAGAAATTATAAATTCAATGTGCATTGCATTAAAAAAAATCTTTATTGATATGCAAATAGACAATAGACATCCAGCAAAAGAAACATGGCAAGTGATGTATGCCCTTAAATCTGTAGATTTGCATGGATTTGTCCAGAATCCCTTCAAGAACTCAGGAGCAACTAGGGTATACAGGCCTTGTGTAGTGTAAAGTGTCATAACGTTATTGTGTATAGGACAGTGAGTAAGTGTGTGTGTGTGTGTGTGTGTGTGTGTGTGTGTGTGTGTGTGTGTGTGTGTGTGTGTCTGGGATGGACAGGAGAGAGAGACTGCAAGTGATCAAATGTATACCTCAAAGTCTGTGTGTGCTTGATGTTGGGTGTGTGTGTGTGTGTGTGTGTGTGTGTGTTCTTGTTTAACTATATTTGTGGGGTCCAAAAACCAGGAGTCCAGTATACTTATGGGGTCCCGAACAGCTTTGTGGGGCCAAAATGCTGGACCCCCCCAAGTTTAAAGGACTGTTTGAGGGTTAAGACTTGGTTTTAGGATTAGGGATAGAATTAGGTTATGGTTATGGTGAGGGTAAGGATTAAGGTTAGGCATTTAGTTGTGATGGTTAAGGTTAGGGTTAGGGTTAAGGTTAGGCATTTAGTTGTGATGGTTAAGGTTAAGGTAAGGGTTAAGGTTAGGCATTTAGTTGTGATGGTTAAGGTTAGGGTTAGGGTTAAGGTTAGGCATTTAGTTGTGATGGTTAAGGTTAGGGTAAGGGTTAAGGTTAGACATTTAGCTGTGATGGTTAAAGTTAGGGTAAGGGGCTAGGGAATGCATTATGTCAATGACAAAGGGTGGTGATGGCGCAGTGGATATAACACATACCTTTGGTGCGGGAGACCTGGGTTTGATTCCCAGTGTGATACATCAACCAATGTGTCCCTGAGCAAGACACTTAACCCCTAGTTGCTCCAGAGGTGTGTTACCTCTGATATATGTAGCAATTGTAAGTCACGTTGGATAAAAGCGTCAGCTAAGTGAATATGATGGGTCCCCAAAAGATGTGCCAAATCTGTGTGTGTGTGTGGGTCCCCACAAAGATGTGTGCCAAAAATGTGTGTGTGTGTGTGTGTGTGTGTGTGTGTGTGTGTGTGTGTGTGTGTGTGTGTGTGTGTGTGTGTGTGTGTGTGTGTGTGTGTGTGTGTGTGTGTGTGTAACACATGCCCTTTTTTGGTGTAAAAATCAGCGCAGCAGTGCTGAACAGTCTCTCGCAGGCAGCAAAGGCAGGTAGTGCAACCCACTCTCATGGCAGTTCATGAAATGGTCACGTAATTTAATCTATTTGATTCGTGTACATGAACACGTTTATCTAGTTTTTTTCGTGATTGAAAAAGAGCGACTACGGTAGCAAGTAGTACGATAGCTTGAAAATCCACATAAGGAGGTTGGTTGGGGTGGATGGGCCAAAACAACACTGGAGACCCGGGGATCATGTCCCGCATGTTGTTTAATGCTTCCATCTTGTGGCCTCATCGGATATTACATCTTCTTTACATGAACTGTACGTTAAACTAAGCAGAAATGTATGGGCCATAACTACATAAATACATGCATACATGAATGAATGTATGTGTTGTATAATTAAATGTCTTAATTTGTATGTATTGATTTATATTTTAATTTTATACTTTTATGTATCCATGGTGGCACAGAAGGAAGTACATCTGTCAAACTCAGTCATCAAAAGTCAGGGGGGCGGGTTAAAGCTTCTGATTGGTGAATGAACATGTTACAGTCCCAGTAGGTTCAACTAGCTATTTGTTTGTGCTGTAATGAGTCCAGCAGATAGAGATTAGGCAGAAAAAAGGCATACGATTCAATATATGTAAAATATGTCCTTTTATTTCATTCATTTCTGTGTCACTAAGGGCTGATGTTCTTATTCTCTCATCTCAGTCTTCCATCACATGTAAAAAGGCATTTGAATTGACACTTGTGTACATTTGGTCCACTATAGCAACATTTCTATAATGGCACAAGCAAGATTTCATTCAGATCCTCCATGGCTACAGGCGCTGCCATCTTCTCTTTTCTTATTTCTAATTTCCTTATTTGATAGGTGCTTGAATCCCGGGCTGTATTCAGCAATGCCTACTACATACTACCAATGAATGGATATGCTGTAGTGGTTCCTACTGTGTTCATCACTAGTCTGGCAGTATGAAACTGTTAAATGGATTTATACTGCAATATCATTGTGGTCATTCAGGTCTGGGTCAGTCGCTGGTCCTCTACTGATTTCCCCGCTGGTTCTTCTGTCCATCTACAGCCTTCCTGTCTGTGCTTCTACGATGAGAAGTATATATTTAAATATATTAATACATTTGCTTGCGATGAGTGGCTCTCTCATTTGTCTCTATGTCTAACAGCTGTATGTCTCTGTTTGTCTCTATAAGACCTGACACACAATGGTCGACAGAAAAGCCAGTCGGACTGATCAGTCGGCTCCCCGAGGTCCAAAAAGTTGATTGGACGAACGTGTCACGTGGGTCTGATTTCTCCGGAAATTCAAAGCCAGACTGTCATGGAGGCTCGTTCAGAATACGATCTCATATCGTACAAAAATAGTTCACCAAAACATGTTTCTGAGAACATTTGAAGAAAGAAATAGGCCGTGCAGTTGCTGAATCTGTCTTCATTTCAGATCAAGGTCACTTTAAAAGATTTTCATCAGATTTTGAGAGACGCTCATTCCGTCATTTCCATGTTAGCTCTCCACCAATCAGATGAGTCATGGAGTCCGACTGCCCGCCCTCCGACCCGGCAAGTCAGGTCGGCCAAAATGAAGGCTGGCCGCTCCTCTGACGGACAACAGCACGGAACAGACTTGAGTTAACTCGGGTTAGAGGGGCTGTCCATGGTGCTGAAATGGACTGTTCTTACTAAAACAGAATTGGGCTGTCCATGGTGCTGAAACAGAGCAGCATTATTAAAACAGAGAGGGGCGGGGGGGCTGGCCAATGGTACAGAAATGGATAATTATTACTAAAACAGAGGGAAGCTGTCCATGGTGCTGAAATGGATAATTATTACTAAAACAGAGGGAGGCTGTCCATGGTACAGAAATGGATAATTATTACTAAAACAGAGGGAGGCTGTCCATGGTGCTGAAATGGATAATTATTACTAAAACAGAGGGAGGCTGTCCATGGTGGTGAAACAGAATTATTAATAAAACAGAGGAAGGCTGTCCAACAAAAAGCATTGATTTCAAAATTACAGAAGCCCTGAAAGGCAAGGCAAAATAAAAATAAAATGCTAGAAACGTTTATCTTCTAGATGGGAGATATTATCTCCTACGTACAACCTAAACCTTAAGGCTTAGTTAGGCTGTTTAAACGGCAAGAAAGTCATACAGAAGAAAGATTAGTGCTCAAAACAAAGGGAATTTAAAGTTCAGCCAAATGCAGCATAAACAAAAAGGTTTTACATTCTTAGTTAACTACAAATATCTTCTATATAACATGATGGAACGGTTCACCCCTGCCAACTTGGGTTGAACCGTGTTTGGTAGTTATCGCTGTAATCGCTTGGAAGTGATATTTAAAAAGAAAATTTCACACTTCTCTGGTGTACCTTAGCACTAAATGCAGTCTAACTGGAATTGAGTCAAACCATTACACAGATTGGCTGGTTGGCTTTTGTGCAAATAGGAATTAATTATAATCTATTAGCATTTTGGAAGATGACACACACACACACACACACACACACACACACACACACACACACACACACACACACACACACACACACACCTTCCTCTGCAGAATCAATCAAGGTTTATAAATGTTGGACTGTTCCTTTAACTGGTAGGAGAGACAACTCTGACATTATGTGATCAGTGAGTTTGTTATATTCTCTGAACATAAGTGATCTTAAAACTACAAAACACAAACTAAAGTCGTAGAGCAGCACATCCTGCAGAACATCCTAGATTATTTACACGGCAGTGAGTCCACACTGATCACATTTTATTCACTTTATTGAACTGCTCCATGAGTTCTTTTCCACTGTAAAAAGCTTTCTGACCTGTTTTTGTGTCAGCACATTTCATTTCTTTTTTTTTTTTAAACAGGAAAAGATTAAAGAAAATTGGGCCTGACTCAGTATAAAACTGATTTTCAGCAGGTTCCTGCTCTGCAGAACATAAACACCACATACACAACAGAAACTCCTAGACAGAACAGTAACAAACACACAGACCAGGAGAATGAGCAACAGGGCAAAGCCATAAAGCTGACTCAATGGTCACAGGTATACCTCTCCATTAAATAGCGAGCAAATGTTAATTTAAATAATGTTATTGACGTTAAAGTTCTGATGTGCTGTGGAATGTCATTCCAGGCTTTAATGAGCACATAGAAAAAAGATCTCTGTCCATAACAGTTTCTAAAAGCCGGTAAAGGCAAAAGTCTATTTGTAGCAGATCTCGTAATACGCTCGGACCTTGAACTGGGTTTTGGGACCAACGTAAACAGAGCAGCTGCAGTGTGACCATTTAAAATTTGATAATACAATTTTATCCCAAGGCTTAACTTATAATTCTGAAATGTCAAGGCATTACACAGAGATAGTGCAGTACAGTGGGGAGTCCATCCAGGAAGCCTAACATTTAACTTATAGGCTTTGTTATAGAGTCTTATTACTGGTTCAAGAATCTCATTTGTTGTGAGTGACCAAACAGGTAAACAATACGACAAAGTTGACATAATGATGGCATGAAGATAAGTCATTGAGACAGAGAGCAGCAAATATGGTCTAATTTTACTATAAACAAATACCTTTTGGTTTAACTTTCTGGTTAGGGTTTGGACATGCTCACAATAAGTGAGATGTGAGTCAAGAGAGACTCCAAGATACTTATAAGTGGATACAATTGAAAGTTTTTGATTAGAAAACATGATGGGATTGGATATGGATAAATGTCTCCTAGATGAGTGTAAGTACATGCATTCTGTTTTCATGGTATTAAGTGTTAAATGATTATCTTGCAAACAGTTATGTTAATGCTGGAGATCTTTGTTAAGTTTGTGATTAATTGTATCAATATTTGAGCCAGACAAAAAAATAACAGTGTCATCAGCATATAGCAGAGAGCTAGAAAAATTAAACACATAAGGAAGATCATTCATATACATAAGGAAAAGTAAAGGACCTAAAATACTGCCCTGTGGAACTCCCGTAGAACACACTCGTGGCTGTGATGTTGCTAAGCCGATTCTCACAGTCTGAGATCTTTCACTTACATATGATATAAACATATCTATTGTAGAGGAGGACAAATAAAACGTAAGAAGTTTATTTAACAAAATTTGATGATTAACTGTACCAAAAGCTTTTCAAAAATCTATGCATACAGCTCCGGGTAATCTGGCCCTTTTTTAAAGACGCACGTATCTTCTCAGTAAAAAGCAGCAGAGCCGACATAGTTGACCGCATAGGTCGAAAGCCATGCTGGTGATCACTGAGCAGATTATTGTCTTCAAGGTAATTGACTAGTTGATTATATAATGCTTTTTCAAGTAACTTGGAGATAGTTGGGAGAATTGCAATTTATCGGTAGTTAGAAACATTGGTTTGATCATCACTTAAAAATTGGGGTGATCTGGGCCATTTTCCACATGACAGGAAATACTGATTGCCTAATACACAGATTAACTAAGTGATGAAAAAGTGGTATAAGAGTACTGGCATGTGTTTTAAGAAAGATCATATTTAGATTATTTACATCACAGGCATGGGAAGCGTTCAAAGAACACAATATATAAATATTTTGTGTAATTTCAGAAAAGGAGAATTGCTGAGATGCCGTTGATACCGATGTGAGAAATGAAGGAGCAGTAAAACTAGAAGAATTCTTGTACAGATGTAATAAAATACTCAAAAGAATTAGGGATTTTATCATGATCAGTGAGAAGTGTACCATTTATGGATAGTTTTAAACTATTATTTTTAATTTTGTTTTCACCAGTTATAGATTAGTTTGCCATAATGTTCTTGGATTAGAAGCTGTTCGATTTGATATTCAAAATAAATTTGTTTTTCTTTGTACAATTCAAAATTACACTTGTTTCTGAGCTATAAAGATGTTTTTAATAATCTGTAGGTTTTCAGATAGGAGGCCTACTTTTTTTTAAGAGCTGCAAAATGTCTGGAGTTAACCAAGGTACTGTATTTTGCCTAATATGTATTTTACAGGTAGTGGTACATTTTTTACGTATTGTCTCCACTCTATGAAAATTTGACAGAACATGATCGGGATTTAGCACAGACATCTCATCACTCCAATTAGTATCAGCAAATTTGGCATTAAACAGACAATTTTGAATTTGGTACTTTAATATAATTATTTTTGTGACATTTTGGCTGTTTAAAACATTTCCTAATGACATACAGTACAGGCCAAAAGTTTGGACACACCTCATTCAATGAGTTTCCTTTTTATTTTTATGACTATTTACATTGTAGATTCTCACTGAAGGCATCAAAACTATGAATGAACACATATGGAATTATGTACTTAACAAAAAAGTGTGAAATAACTGAAAACATGTCTTATATTTTAGATTCTTCAAAGTAGCCACCCTTTGCTTTTTTATTAATAAGGGAAATAATTCCACTAATTAACCCTGACAAAGCCCACCTGTGAAGGTAAAACCATTTCAGGTGACTACCTCATGAAGCTCATTGAGAGAACACCAAGGGTTTGCAGAATTATCAAAAAAGCAAAGGGTGGCTACTTTGAAGAATCTAAAATATAAGACGTTTTCAGTTATTTCACACTTTTTTGTTAAGTACATAATTCCATATGTGTTCATTCATAGTTTTGATGCCTTCAGTGAGAATCTACAATGTAAATAGTCATGAAAATAAAGAAACACATTGAATGAGAAGGTGTGTCCAAACTTTTGGCCTGTACTGTATTTAAGTGAGTGATCCGAGACTGCTGTATGTATTACCCCAGATATACCATACTAGGAGGGTTGATTAGTGAAAATAAGGTCCAGGATAGAATTTCGTGTTTTACCAAATCTGGTAGGATCTTTGATTAATTGACGAAGACCAAATTCTATGGCAGTTGTGTTTAGATGAATTATCAATCCAATTCAGAATAACATCACCAAGAATAAGCTCCTTTGTTTTAACAGATTTTATTAAGTCAGCAAACTGCAATAAGTATGCAGTAGAACTGACGTTTGGAGGCTTGTGACAATAGTAACTGAGAATTGATTTGTAAAGTGAACAACTAATTGGAGTGACTCTGGTACTGTGGAAGATTTTACTATAGAATGTGTAGATTTTGCATTTACATAAAGAGCAACACCACCACCACCCATTTTATCAGTCCTGTCTCTGCGATATGCGTAGTTTTCAAAAGAAAGAAAGTTTTTGCAAGAAAGGAATCTGATATAACAGGAGTCAGCCATGATTCAGATATTGCCATGATATGAGCCTTGATATGCCGTTTGGGCAATGATGATTTTAAATTTATCCAGTTTGGGAACAAGGCTTCTCATATTTAGAGGACAAATTTTGAAACCTCTAATTCTACCAAGTTGGCATAAAGGAACAGAATTTTTCCTTAGACACAATGGTCTTTTTTGTGCTCTGACAGGTCTTAGAATTAGAGCCTGGAATAACAGGAGGAGATTTAAATAACAACTGAGGTACATTCGACGTGCCTATAGGTTGGTGAATGCACTGTAGTTGAGATCCTCCTTGTTACATCACTCCAGCTTTAGAAATATTAAAATAGCTGCACTTTGTATGTAGAAATTAATAACTTTACCTGTCCTTGTTCATGTAGTTTTCATAAGATCTGGGTACCAAAAGGATTGAATGAAGGGATCGTTTGACTGGAGAAGTTTGGGATCTAAACTGTAAAAAATAATGAAGGTAGCTACCTTTTAATTTCTGTAAATGTTATCTTAACATTAAAGCCTAAATTGTTGTTCTAAAGCTTTGCACCATGTTTGTATAATTCAAAAAGGGACAATACTAAATAATTTCTATTATTTGATATGGTCATTAAGTTATTTTTCTAAAGAAACATCCGAAACAGCAACACGTGTGATCAGAGGGTTGTTAAAACAGCAAAGAAACATGGCTGAAGGTTGTTTTGGGCTTTACTTCTAAAATGTTTTGTGTGGTTTTGTGGAGTAACACTCCGTTATGTGGCTTCACTTTTGTTTTGAAGGTAAATGGAAACTTTTCTCATGTGAAGAAAGTTACTGAATAAAAACAGCGCTGTTGTACAGAAAACATCTTAGTTTCTTTAATATGCAGATGATTAAAACTTGTCTTTTATATTCACACACTTCAGATACAACTAAAAATAAGTGCAATGCCACCGTCAAAGTGAACTCAGGTTTCCCACCAAAACAAGTTCTTTCCTGAGACTATTTAGCAGAGATACCGTCCCTGCGTCTGGAGCTTAGCACCACCCATTTGTTTGGTTTAAAGAAATGCAAACAACCCAGAGTTTTTTTCCCTCCTATCCCAGAATTCATCTGTGTTGTAACCAGACCTTCCTCCACAGCGCTGTGGAGATAGAGCTGGACAATAGAGACTAAGTGTTGAGCAGAAGGAGTGAAGGAGCCTCAGTGTGTCTGCAGAGACTTTGTAGAAGGACAGAGCAGCAGCAGAGCAGTCCAGATACACTGATGATACTCAGTCAGATCCAGAGGAGAACACACTGATGATGGAGGACTCCACATCTGGTCACAACATCCTCCTTTCTGATCACTCTGGGTCAGGCTCCTCCTTCCATCTGATGAGAGAAGAACAGGAGGAGATAAATGAGTGTTTCCAGAGATCCTGTTCATCAGCTGTCAGCACATCCAGTATAAAGAGCAGCAGAGACTTCAGTCCTGTTCAGACACCAAGTGGACCGGCTGTGTAGTTCAGCCTGCTTCCTTTCAGCTCCCATGTTAATGTGTTGGAGTGAAGATTTCACTGAAGTACAGGTAGAAGTTTCCTGCAGACATGAACCCAATAACCGTTGTCTTCACATCAACTCAAAGACATGATCCAACAAGCTTCTGGCTCATATGATTGGCTGTCTGTCCTTTCTCTCCTCTCCTAGCTTCACTGAGAAGGTTGGAGGTTTACAGGAAATACTGGATCTTTACTTTGATATTAACTGTGTTTTGTTCAATACTGCTGAGACCAGCATGGACAGACTCCAAAACTCTACTTACTCCAGAGTCTCCAGTTGATCGTTTGGACTCTCCACAAGATCACACAGCAGCTTCACGTCTGAACCCCGCAGCCTGTTGTCATTCAGGTCCAGCTCTCTCAAATGGGAGGGGTTGGACTTTAGAGCTGAGGCCAGATTAGCACAGCTGATCTCTGAAAACCTGCAGTCCTTCAGTCTGAAGAAAGAATAAATGAAGACAATTTTTTTTTTAATCCAATCAATACTATATTGATCCTTTAAAAAGTAACATTTGGAAATATGCTTTGGTTCATTGTTTTTGTGTGTGTGTGTGTGTGGGTGTGTGTGTGCGGGGGGGGGGGGGGGGGGGTGTGTCTGTGTGAGCGTGTTTGAGTTCCTGAGGGATCATTATGAATGATCAGACATTTGAAATACAGAAAGCAAATACATATTTCTATTTCAGCAAGTAAACTTTATCCATTTAAAAACCAATATTAGTTTAGAGGCTCTTCTGTAAACTGATGTGACCATTTACCAACAATTATAAACATTCATTTATTTTAACAACCAACATTGTACTAAATCCAACCCTATACTTACTTCAGAGTCTCCAGTCTACATTGTGGACTCTCCAGAAAACCACACAGCAGCTCCACTCCTGAATCCTGCAGCTTGTTGTAGCTCAGGTCCAGCTGTCTCAGATGGGAGGGATTGTACTTCAGTGCTGAGGTCAGAGAACCACAGCTGATCTCTGACAAACTGCAGTGGTACAAACTAAAGAAAGCATAGATGAAGACAAAAAAATGTATTTGTAATCTATTCAATAATATACTGACCCTTTAAGCAGCTGCATTTGGAAATATGCCTTGGTCTATTTGCGTGTGTTTCTTGTGTGTGAGTGAAACCAACAGGATGACTCATCTTTGGGTCTTGGTCAGGTGCCTTTGGCGTTGTTATAGACACAAAAAGGGGTGGTGATGGCGCAGTGGATATGACACGTGCCTTTGGTGTGTGAGATCCGGGTTCGATTCCCACTGCGATACATCAACCAATGTGTCCCTGTCCAAGACACTTAACCCCTAGTTGCTCCAGAGGTGTGCGACTTCTGACATATATAGCAATTGTAAGACGCTTTGGATAAAAGCGTCAGCTAAATGACTTTTAAATGTAAAAAAAAAAAAAAAAGTCTCCTTTAGTGTCATATTTACGCTACGTTCAGAAAGCGGGCAAGTTGTCCAAATATGATGTCAGATGTTTTCAAATAAGATGTAGACCACTTTCATACGCGGTCCCTGAATCAGACCAAGGTCTGATTTTTTTTTTTCAATGTGGCCACAGTGTGAACAACCAAGTTGGATTTTTAGGTCAATGTACATCAACATTTGTCACAATTATTCACCGGCGGTAGATAGCCCTAGACACACAGTTCCACCACTCCTGGCTTCATCTCTGCATCCACACAGATCTCTAGTGAATTTTCAGCCATAACCCAGCCAATTTGGCTGTCTCTCTTCATTGTTGTCCTCCCCAGCACTTTGTTACGGCCATTACACAAACAATTTGAAATAAAAGTGAGAATGCTTAATTCCTCCATAACTTTAGTGCAACAGCTTGCTGCGTCTGATGTCATTGTTCTTGTGCGCATGCGGGTCAGTTTGACCGCAAACAGTTCACACTGGAATCTGATGTAGTCCACATTTTAAAAAGGTAATTTTAACAGCCCAAAAAAAAAAAAAAATGGTGATCTAAGCAAAAAATCTGAATTAAGCATGAAGACTTGCGGTGTGAACGCATTGTTCGACATGGACCCTTGGCATATATATATATATATATATATATATATAACTTTGACAAACTAGTCTGTGATCATCTCAACATCCTCTGATCTTAACCATTAGTCAAAATAATTCACAATTTCTGCTTTCTAAACTAAAAAGATCTGGCATATAATTAGGTATATAGACCATCATATTTTTTAAGCATTAAAAAAAGTGAAAAAACTCTAAAAGCAAAGGGAAAATGGCCAAAAATGTTGAGGAAAATAGCACCAACCTTGAAAATAAGAACAAAAGAACATTTACAACTTGATAGATCTAAGTTATGTTGGTACATGAAATAGTTTCAGTTGTTAATTAAACATACAAGATCTCAAATGGTAACAGTCAGTGAACGGACCTCAGAGTCTCCAGTCTACAGTGTGGACTCTCCAGAAAACCACACAGCAGCTTCACTCCTGAATCCTGCAGCTTGTTGTCACTCAAGTCCAGTTCTTTCAGATGGGAGGGGTTGGACTTCAGAGCTGAGGCCAGAGAAGCACAGCAGCTGATATTTGACAACCTGCAGCGCTCCAATCTGAATAAAGAATAAATGAAGATTAAAAAAAATATTTAAACTATTCAATATATTGATCCTTATATGCCCTATACAGCTGCATTTGGAAAAAAAGCTTTGGTCTCATTTTCATCTTTGCATCCAAATTTGTGTGTTTTATCCATTTAAAACCCATTAGTTCAGAGAATCTTCTGTATACAGATGTGACCATTTACCAACAATTCTAAAGATTAATTTACTTTAAAAACAGTGGATATTTTGCTCTCACACACCTTGTGTTTGTTATTGATGCAAAAATGTGTTATGTCATGAATTAGGTATATACACCATGTTTTTTAAAGCATTAAAAACATGACAAAAATCTTCAAAAGCAACGGAAAAATTGCCAAAAAACAGTGAGGAAATGGCACAAAATAAAAAGGTGCATTTTCAATTTTGACCCCCGAAGGACAACAAGTTCATGGCCAATGTGAAGACAACACAAGGGTTAATAAACACAAGTCTTCTGGGACTGCAGACTAGATGTACTACAAGAAACATTCACAAAATGTAATTTAGCTAACTGCTATACATCAGAGGTCCCACACAAGTGTCTTGCTCAGGGACACATTGATGTAACGCAGTGGCAATCACACCCAGACCTCCCATACCAAAGGAAGGTGTCTTATCCATTATCGCCACCACCAGATGTAAGTTTGTGCATTAATTGGGTTAAGAACTTAATTAAACACATTGAGTCTATAACAGTAAGTGACCTGACCTCAGAGTCTCCAGTCCACATTGTGGACTCTCCAGAAAACCACACAGCAGTTTCACGCCTGAATCCTGCAGCTTGTTGTATCTCAGGTCCAGCTCTCTCAGATGGGAGGGGTTGGACTTCAGAGCTGATACCAGAGAAGCACAGCTCATGTCTGACAAACTGCACTCCAACAATCTGAATAAAAGAACAGATGACATACATAAAAATCTATTTCTCAGTCAATCAGAAAAATAGTAAATTGATCCTTTAAAAACAGCTACATTTGGAAACATCTGTCCATCCATCCATCCGTCCGTGTGTGTGTGTCCGTCCGTGAGTGTGTGTATGTTGGGAGTGAGAATAGGTTGGACAGGAAGCCTCGTACACATGTTAAAGTGTCATTGGTGAGAGATCAGACACGACTAAACCTACTTTAAACAGCTGCTTTTAGAAATATGCTTAACTCTCTCTGGGGTCCTGTATGGGAGTTTAAGTATCTGACAGAGACGGCCGTTATTATACTCTATAGGTTCTGTAAAATAGTGTTTTGAACGTTTTATATGAAAAGACCTTCTTGAAAAAGGCATTGGACTTCAAGGTCTTTTAATTTATATTTACTGAACATGTCTCCATCATATGTCTCAGTTTGAGTTCAGACTAAATTTGTTCAAACTGTTAAGACTGACACTTTAAAGTTGTTCTGATTTGTGCTCAGAGAAACCCAGAAAACAAGTGAACTGAAGGGAATTTAAAACTTCAACACATTGCCCAAAAATAACATGGATGCATGAATGTGATTCACATCTATAAGTAATGATTACTTTGATTGAACATTGGGTGTTTTATTCAATTTTAATGCATTTGAGTTTTTGTTCTTTTTTTTCTCAAATTGTTTCAAAACCGTATCCTGACTAAACTTTGACATAAACCAGTCCGTAATGAACTCAACGTCCTCGGATCCCAACTATTAGTAAAAATAATAATTCACAATTTCTGCTTTTGTAAACAAAAAAATTAGATATGTTCTATATATTGGGCTTATAGACCATGATTTTTAAAAGCACTATAACCATGACAAAAACCTTCAAAAGCAAAGGACAAATGGCCAAAAACGTTGAGGAAAATAGCACAAAGAACGGTTCATTTTCATTGCCAAGGGGAACAAAACACGAGGGTTAATAAACAAGTCTTCTGGGACTGCAGACTAAATGTACTACAAGAAACGTGAAAATATGAATTGAACATTTGCAACATTATAGATATGTTATGTTGGTACATGAATTAGTTTCAGTTGTTAAACCTATTAGATCTCAAATAGTAGCCGTCAGTGAACTGACCTCAGAGTCTCCAGTCTACAGTGTGGATTCTCCAGAAAACCACACAGCAGCTTAACACCTGAATCCTGCAGCTTGTTGTAACTCAGGTCCAGCTCTCTGAGATGGGAGGGGTTGGACTTTAGAACTGAGACCAGAGAGGCACAGCTGATCCTTGACATCCTGCAATTCTCCAATCTAAATAAAAGGTTAAATGACGATAAAAATCAATTTCTAATTCAATCAATATATTGATCCTTTAAAACCGCTGCATTTTGGAAATATCCTTTTGTCTGTGTTCATTTATATAGTGTGTAAAATCCATTTAAAACCAATATTAGTTTACAGGATCATCTGTATACAGATGTAACCATTTACCAACAACTAAGAGTGAACATTTTATAGTTTCTTTAAATGTCCCATGACATGGTGCTCTTTGGATGCTTTTATATAGGCCTTCGTGGTCCCCTAATACTGTATCTGAAGTCTCTTCCCCAGAATTCAGCCTTGGTGCAGAATTACAGCCACTAGAGCCTGTCCCAAAATGAGCTTGGGGGGTTACCTTGACAAACTGCCACTTTGCTTGTTTGAAGGCCATGATGTCTTTCTAATGGGCAGGCCAAATTCTCTGGGCGGGAAAGCAGAGAAAACTTTCCCCTTGTGACCTCATAAGGAGCAAGAATACAGATCGGCCCATCTGAGCTTTCATTTTCTCAAAACCAGAGAAGGATAACCAGGGCTCGGTTTACACCCATCACCATTTCTAGCCACTGGGGGACCATAGGCAGGCTGGAAGAACTTATTAATGTTAAAACTCATAAAAAAGTAAATTTTCAAGCCATGGGACCTTTAACAAACAAGTCTTTTGTGACTGCAGACAAAATATACTAGAAGAAACATGAAAATATAAATATTTGCAACTTCCTAGATTTAAGTGGTTGTCATTATTATAAATCTATAAGCTCTGTAAAATATTGTTTTGAGGGTTTTATATGAAGAGCCCTTCTTGAAAAGGCCTTTGACTTCAAGATCTACATACATACAAATTGAGACACTTGAGTTCCGACTAAATATTTTCACACTGTTCAGACTGACACACAAACCCAGAAAACAAGTGAACTGAAGAGAATTTAACAGTTCTGTTATGGATTTAAAGCTGTCAATCTTCCTCTATGATAGCATTCAAATTTCATTTATTTTTTATAATCAAATGATTTTCGAATATTTGATGTTCAAATGCACCCTGTTATCAATATGCAATACACCATTCAGGCTTATGCATCGTCAATTCCACTATAAGAATGTAGTTGTTACGCGTTCTGTCCACTAAAGGGACTTCCAACATCAGCCTGGCCTTAAATTAGACTTAAGTCATGGTGCATTGCATTTCTGGCACGCTGCTTTGTTTACATTAATTTTCCACCACGAGTACACAGCAACAAACACAAATCAATCTCTATAATGAAACATTGTGTAATAAGTTTATTGAAGCGGCTGTTCATCTGTTGTGAAGGCTAACTGTGCTCGGTTAGCACAATGACATTGTTAGAAAGCACAGCCGAAACGGTGGTCGTTTCTCAATACCAAGAATGCAAAGTACGGACTTGTGTTCTTGGGGAGAACGTTCTTGGTTGTTCTTGGAAGAATAAACTTACAAGTTCACAAGCACAGAAAACGCTGTTAACAGTTTGAGACGATGCGTCCTTCCTGTTATTGCTTAACACCCCCAGCACAGAGGCTACCTGCAAGGCTCCAAAATAACAGCTAGATATAAAAACCACAACAATATAACAACTTTGTATTAAAACAATCTCCGGACAAGAAAACCTCATAATGCTACAACTATAGCAATAATATTAAAAAATAAAACTAATTGAGCTTTAACTTTATTTTTTATGGTTTAGCTCAAACACCCTTTACTTATTCAAAAGAGTGGAACGCAATCCCTATTATTAGTGTATAAGTTTAAGTCAGTTTAAATAAAAAAAAAATAAAAAGGCATATGCACTGGTGTGTCCTATGTGTTCCCATTAGTATTATGTGGAATTATAATTTCTATATTATTGTAGTGCACTGTATATGCCCAGGGAGATGGAAATTAGAAATTCAAATTATAAAGGTTGGCGTCTCCCCTGTAGTCTACATAACATGTCATAGCATGTTACCACTTTATGTACAACTGTTCATTTATCATACAGACTGAAACTCAATTTCTAATAAATCAGAAAACAAATACACCAAAAATATGAACTAAATACTAAATATAATGTAGGCTATAGCCTATGGCATAATTTAAACAAGTCTCCCAAAAAGAAATGGGCATCAAGGCACTGGCTCAGATCTGGAGCTGGTCCCCGGGCGCTGTGATTGGCTGCCCACTGCTCCCTTCAGGGATGGGTTAAATGCAGAGACTGAATTTCACTACATGTATGTGTATGTGACAATAAAGTACCTTTATCTTATATAAAGTGGAAGCTAACGCTGTCAACTGTAGGGCAGCTAACAAACTTTAGCCATCTTCCTGAATGTAACAAGAACAAGCTTACGGATGGTAACATAAGCATTTTGGCTCGGTGGATTTTAAAGTCATGTTAAGCCCATCCTCTTTCCAATTTCTAGCCACAGCCTGTCACTCCCCCTGTACTAACATTACTCCGTACGTAGCGTTAGCTCCTTAGCCTCACAATGTCCGTTTCTCATTCCATTTATCCACTTCACATGTGAGTAGGTCAAGGCGGGAAGAGGTAGATTAGCACGTGTGTAAAATACATGAACTGACCTCAGAGTCTTCAGTCTACAGTTTGGACTCTGTAGTCCCGCAGACAGACACTCCACACCTAAACCCTTCAGGTTGTTGTCACTCAGGTCCAGCTCTCTCAGATAGGAGGGGTTGGACTTCAGGGCCGAGGCCACGACTTCACAGTCAGTCTCGGAGAGTTCACAGCCAGAAAGTCTGTGATGACGGATAATAAAAACATTAATATAATCAAATGACACTTTGGCTATCACATTTTGATCAAAAAGAAAATTCACAAGGATCTGAATCAAAGATCAGACATGTTAAGGTGAAAGGTCAAGGGACCCCTTTCAAAATTCCATACAGACAGATTCATTTTGGATTTTTTTCTTTGATACTGGATCATTCAAAGGAAAAAAAACAATCCCTATTCCCTTACAGTAACATTGATAAGGTTTTGGTAAGTAGTTTTTTCCTTTTTAAACCACTGTTTAAACCACCTTAATGACTAAATAAAATAAATAAATCCTGCTTAATTTTTAGTATGAGAACAATCACTTCTGAGCTTGAGGAATATAGAATGCCACCACTATAGTGAACCTGCTGAGCTCTCCTTCACTGGCAGAATGAACCTGGAGATCGTGCCAGCAGCTGACCGTGTGATCAGCTGCTTTCTCAGTAAATCAGGACTAATTCAATAAAAAACAGTGCTAATGTGTGTTGCCATTTTCTCTGCCCATCATATACATACTGTCTATTATTAAAATCTCAATTTTACATTAAGAACTGACCCCAAAGCAATTCCATTAAAAAGGAAAACTACCAGGGACATCACTAGGATTTAAAGACAGGGGGTGCTTAGCACCCAGGGTGTTTGTAACTTGCGTTTGCAAAATCTTTGCAGTCACATCTTTTGTTACTGTATTAGAGCCACTTACTTTATGTCAACAACCAGTCAAACCAAGATGTTAACAAGTAAAAAGTGACAGACCTATCCTTTTCTTCCACTTAAACTCTGTTCAACAAAAGTTACTGTAATGTTAGCTTTTAGACACAAAGCTGCATGGGGGAATTTACTTAGGCCAGACTTTTCACCTGATGAGTTCTTCTGTAAACAATGACTGTTTGCTAATGTAAATGTGTGACAAAGTAATAGCATACTATATCCAATTCCTCTCTATAAGATTAAGTTTTCCAAAGAATGCTATATAATTACACCAATTAGTGTAACTGCGCTGTGGATTGGTTCAATGAGTGTCATTTTGCTGTGTAGTTTGGCGTGCATACAGTATAACCCAAGAACAAGAAGTTTAAGGTCATAGTGAAATTATACAAAAGTGAGCATTTCTCAAAGAAAGATAATTTATTCTGCCAAATGATTTATACAATGTATGATATAAATCAATTATTGATAACGAGCCTATTTAAAGTAGCTACTGTTTAAATATAATAAACTTAAATGGTGGAAGGAATAAAAGATTTGAGCAATGATTACTGTATGTAGGATTGCTTTAATTTTATTTTCACGTGTGTCTGGGCATATGCTCATGATTAGCCTGGCCTACATTTAGGCAACATCTACATATTTATTTAATTTATCACAGCCAATGAATGCAGAAAGTTAATTCGATCAGAATATAGCTAGCATATAAAATAAATATGATGAAATAATTTAGGTTTAGGCTATGCCTTAGTGCCTAAACCTACAAACAAATGCTTCTTGTTAGAAGCAAACAAAAAACACATATCCCTAGACCTGTAGACCTCTACTGACCTAAATTGTGCTGGCTCCTTCAGAATCAACTGCCCTGCCAATCTCCTGCTTCTTTCTCTCTGCTAAAATATCTTTGAATATCCATCTGCCCAATCTTCCTTCATGCATCTGTTCAGACCAAAGAGTAACAATGAGCCACATCCTCCAGTTACTTGCAACACTCTGGTCTGCAACGCTCTGAAAGCTGCCAGTTCATACCACTGTAACAAGACTGTGCATCATCTTGATAGCACAACAACTCTTTGTACTTCTGTCTAACTTCCGATTTTTCGGCTATTTTGTAGCTTGATTTGTTGCGTCTAAATATGAATGGGGACACGGTTAGTGATAATGAGGTTGATACAGTTGCAGATGCTTTGATTATCTCGTTCGTTTAAATACTGCTTGGCTCTTTTCAGTAGATAACTACCTTGCTCATCCACATACCATTTGCAATTTTCATAAAACAGCACATATCTGAGCTTGACATAGTGGATTCCTTGCATAAAAAAAGTCTCAGAAGTAAGTTTAGAAATGGAATAGTAGACGAACAATGTATACAATTTCTGTGCAGTGTGTGTGGCATGGTGTGCATGGAGCGGCACGGAGGGGCTCTGTGTGTGTGTTTTAACCAATCAGTGTGCAGCTCATCTAAATATTCATGAGCATACCATATAAAAAAGGGAAGAAAACTTTTTGTTTCACTCTGTGCTTTTTAAAGAGTGTTGCATCAGGGCCCATAGAACAGCACCTGGGCCATTTTCAGCCCAACCAATGTTACATACCCTATTAGGAGACCAGTGAGAACAGTGTGAAATATCCTATATAATAATTTCTATTTTTCATGGGAAAATGAAGAGAAACATCCTTAAAATGAAATAGTTCAGAAACAGTTTATAAATAATAAAATTAACTAAATGAAAGTTATTATGAAAAAGTTTAAACTTAATGTGATGTCAGTTCAGCAGATCACAAATAATAAATGTCTATATAAAATAGACACTATAGAAACACTGCTGACTGTACTTTAAAAAGGCTGTCTGTTGTGATTAAATGACAAGATACTTTAGTTACAAACACAACGATCATCATTTAATTCTCACAGCGTTTGAGACAAAGAAATTTGCAGTGTAACATGTAGAATTATTTACAATAAGCTGGTTTATCTTTTATAGTGTAAGTTTAATATTGTTCATGTGTGTAAAGTCTGTAGGTTTACTCTAATACTGATGGCCTCTGCTTCACACGGATTTAAAAATCATAGTCACATCTGGACTTACCGAGCCTTTCTGCAGTTCCTCACAATTGGAATCAGTCTCCAGCGTCCCTCTGGTGATGTGTAGTACTTCATCATGTCCAACTCATCCAGAACCTCCTCCGACATCTGCAGCATGTAGGCCAGAGCTGAGCAGTGGATATCAGAGAGTTCCATCTCTAATCTGTTCTCTGACTTCAGGAACTCTTGGATCTCCTGATGGACTGAGTGGTCCTTCATCTCCGACAGACAGTGGAAGATGTTGATGCTTCTGTCAGGAGAGATCCCATAACTGTTCATCTCCTTCAGTTTGTTGATGGCTCTCTGGTTGATTTCTGGACTGTTGTCTGTCTGACCCAGCAGGCCTCCTAAGAGTCTCTGGTTGGACTCCAGAGAGAGGCCATGAAGGAAGCGCATAAACAGGTCCAGGTGGCCATTTTCACTTTCAAAGGATTTCTCCATGGCTCTCTTCAGGAAGACATCCAGGGATGGGTAATGATGGTAAATAACTCTGTTTCTTCCCAGGGATGGACTGATGTAGCCATCATCATCCTCATCATTTTCCCAGTCCAGTCCCAGGAAGTCCTCCAGAACCTCGTTGTTCCTGTTGGTGTAACAGTGGAACAGGTAGACTGCAGCCAGAAACTCCTGAACACTCAGATGAACGAAGCAGTAGACTGTTTTCTGGAAGATCACACTCTCTCTTTTGAAGATCTCTGAACAAACTCCTGAGTACAGCGAGGCCTCTGTGACATCCAGACCACAGCGCTCCAGGTCTTCTTGGTAGAACATGATGTTTCCTTTCTCCAGCTGTTCAAACGCCAGCCTCCCCAGCTTCAGAAGAACTTCCCTGTCAGCCTCCGTCAGCTCCTGTGGACTCGTCTCATGTCCCTCAGCATACTTGAGCTTCTTCCTCTTTGTCTGAACCAGCAGGAAGTGTGAGTACATGTCAGTCAGGGTCTTGGGCAGCTCTCCTCTCTGGTCTGTAGTCAACATGTGGTCCAGAACTGTAGCAGTGATCCAGCAGAAGACTGGGATCAGACACATGATGTGGAGGCTCCTGGAGGTCTTGATGTGGGAGATGATTCTGCTGGACAGCTCTTCATCACTGACTCTCTTCCTGAAGTACTCCTCCTTCTGGGCATCAGTGAAGCCTTGTACTTCTGTTACCCTGTCAACACACGCAGGAGGGATCTGATTGGCTGCTGCAGGTCGGGAAGTTATCCAGACGAGAGCCGAGGGAAGCAGCTTCCCCTGGATGAGGTTTGTCAACAGCACGTTGACTGATGACTTCTGTGTGACATCAGAAACAGCCTCATTGTTGTTGAAATCCAGGTAAAGTCTGCTTTCATCCAGGCCATCAAAGATGAAGAGAAGTTTAGAGCCAGCGAGCTGCTCTGCTGGGACCTCCTGTAATGATGGATGGAAAACACGGAGCAGCTCCAGAAGACTGTACTGCTCATCTCTGATCAAGTTCAGCTCCCTGAAGGAAAGAGGAATCACCAGACTGATATCTTGGTTCTCCAAACCCTCGGCCCAGTCCAGACAGAACTTCTGCACTGAGAAGGTTTTTCCAACGCCAGCGACGCCGCTCGTCAGAACCACTCTGATGTGTTTCTGTTGGCCAGGTGAGGCTTTAAAGATGTCACAGCACTTGATTGGAGAGTCATGGAGGGTCTTCTTCTTGGAAGCTGTCTCGAGCTGCCACTCCTCATGTTGGGTATTAACCTCTTCACTCTGTCCCTCTATGATGTAGAGGGCAGTGAAGATCCTGTTGGGGATGGTTTCACTTCCTGTTTCTTCTCCTTCAGTCACAAGTTCAAATATCTCCTTCAGCCTGATCTTATGTTTCAGACGACCAACATCCACTAAAAAAAAAAAAAAAAAAAAAAAAAGACAAAGGTGAGAGACAGAATAAGAGAGATAATCTGGTGATTTTTAATCACGAATATGAAAACAATCCAGTGAAATTTCAGATGGACTTAAACTGTAATGATATTAAATTAAATACATGTTAAATGTCTGCGCTAGTGAAGCATGATATACAAGAATACGTGTTATGCAATAACTGGTGAATATTGATATATACCATAAATAATGACAGTGTTCTCAGTTCTGCGGCTTTCAATAGTGTGCTTAAATACAACACTTGTTGAATTAAAAACAAATGAAATTATTTCCATCTCTTACATTAAACAAATTGAACTGAATATAAAACAATTGAACTGAATATAAAAAGACAAAAAGAATGAGTTTCATTTTTAAGTTAGTTAAATATTTCCTTTCAACTAACCTGAAAAATGTGTCTCTTGATGTGCATATTGAGTTAGTTGATCTCGCTAATAAAAAAAAAAAAAAAAAAAAAAAAAAAAAGATATGTTGTGCAGCCCTAGTCTGTGCTGTCTGACTCAACAAATGTCTCAGTATTCCAACAACCAGTGGTGTGTTCAGACCTGAAGACATCAGCAGACAGATGGACAGACTTACTTTGTTCAGAGCTGCTCTGATTGGCTGTCTGCATTCCAGCTCTAGATCTGGATGGCTGCTCCTCAGAAACCTCACTCTTCTTCCTCTTTCTGTGAAAACATTGAGCCAGGGGGAGTCTGGGGGTTGTCCCCCAGGAAATTCTGAGCGTAAGAGACTTCAATTCTTGCTTTCTGATACATTTTTAGGAAGGCCAATGAGCAGGGTTTATGGTCACTTAACCCACCACCCCCAAGTTGAAAAATGTAGGATTACCTTACAGAGGCTACTGCTTTTACTGCTAGTATGTACAATAATACAATAACATTATGGATACAAAACGTTATTAACTGTAATGTTTTCTACTTTATACTTATAAGTAATGTTGAACCACTGCAGTTCATGCATACACGCCCTACTACACCCTGTAATGCCATGAACTACTACATCTATTATTTCTGGTCATAGTCCCATTATCTTTATTGTGACTATTATTGCCACTGTTCATCACACCCACAACTGACACCGCCTACCAAGAGCCTGGGTCTGTCCCAGGTTTCTCGCTAAAAGGAAGTTTTTCCTCGCCACAATAGCTTTAAATACTTGCTCTTTTTTTTAATACACACCATGTACAAAAGCGCAAATAATTTTTGGTCTATATAATACAGTGATGTTATGTGATATATTTACTAAACAGCCTTGCACCAAACTTCCAAAAAGTAGTAACAACTTTTAAAAAACACAGTAGAAAGAAGGAAGGCAACAAAAGGGTGACAAAAAAATATTCCAAAAAGTGACAAAAACTTTGAAGAGAAAAACAGAAAAAAGTAAGGAAGAAAGGCAAGAAAAGGTCAAAACAAAGGACAAACAAAAAAAAGTGACAAACTTCAAAAACAGTGACAAAAACTTGGAAAAAAAAAACTTGAAAAAATAAATCAAAAAAAGACAAGTTAACTACAGCCTTGTAACTGAAAAATATTTAGCAAAAAATGTCACGTAGCCCCTGCAATCCTCCAAAGTACCCCTAGGCGTACATGTACCCCCATTTGAGAAACACTGCCCTAGAGCAGCATGATCACTGGGAGAGACCGGTTCAGCCTGAAATCTGCAAATGGATATCTGTTAGGGCTAGCTTCATCGGAGCATTAAGGTCCATTCAATACGATTAGCAGTGTAATCAACACCATCTGCATGTGTAAAATATATATCAGCTGACAATGAGAGGGAGGCTGGCTGCTGAAAATCTGACGCTTTGGCGCTGGCTATAAACTTCTTTAAGGGGGGTTCGCCAAAACTCTCTATACAGGGAAAACTCAGAACTATTTTGATCAGTTACAGTATATACTGAATATTTTATTATTTTTTTTTATTGTGGACAAAACAAGACATTTATTTAGGGCTGTAACTAACGATTATACATTTTTTTCTTATTGTGGAATAATGTGGATTTTTTAGTAGTAAAAGTGTGCTGACCTGTTGCAGTAATAGACGGCGTCCTGAGGTTTGATGGCGATGGCCTTCGAGTCCACAGCAGTTGAAAAGTTCTCCACTTTCATTTGGTTATCTGCAGATGAAAACATCTCGTTAATGACAATAAAACCAAACTCAACAGCAGCCTCTTTTAAAGATCACACACACACACCCCCACTCAACCACACACCCTCACCGTGGGTTTTTAGAGCCTCTTCTCTCTGTTCCTTGCTGAGAGAGTTCGGAGGCTGTCGGGGAGCCGCGTTGTTGACCTGCGACTCAGCCGGAAGCTGTAACACACAAACACACATGACTTTCCGAGCCATTCCACTGTCGCAGATTATTTTCTCCAGCACCAAACAGAACGCAGCAAATTAATAAAGCCAGTGATGTTTATGGTTGCTATGGCACCATGCTAAGCTAAACGCTAAAGAGGGAAAGTTGCTGATTTTCAACTATTCATTTCAACCAACTAGACTGTATATTTCATTAATTTCTATTTTTACAGGAACATTTTAAAAGCAACAATTTAAAAAGGTATAGTGGAGGATTTTCTTTTTCCGGGTGGATCATCAAGACTATTGGTCCTCTTGGTTGTCAATCATTCTAGTGATAGGTTTACGTAAGACCGTTGTACGTGCACGTCCCGAGCTTTCAGGTGTGTATGTGTGGTGAGCTTCAGCTACGGTTTCAGCCATTCATTGAAGCATTGAAGCTTTTGGGAGAATATTTCACACGCTGGCGTGCGCTAAAAATCACAGGTTGGGCTTCCCACTGATGCCTCAGTCGTGAAGTTTCTACACCACAGGTAAAGTTTGGCTATTTGGAGAAATCCATTTAAAATCACTGCTAGTAAAAGTTGATGTAAGCTATGATTAGCTATGCTAGCCCTGGCACAAGTCACGCACACACGGTAAACATCTCGATTTGTGAAAAAGTGCAAATCTTTTGGAGAGTAGGCTTGTATGAGCCATGCCGACAGAAACTTGTAAACCGTGCACTCTTGTGCACACGTTTAATAGGTGTTCCCTCTCGGGAGCAGGCAGAGTGTTGCACATGTGCATTTTTTCAAAAAGTACAGAGGGCGGTTCTTTTCTAAAATTCGGGAAAATCCTCCACTATACCTTTAAGTTACAATAAAAACGGGCCTAACTCAGTTTAAGAACTAGTTTCCAGCAGGTTCCTGTTCTGCAGCAACATAGAACATTGAACACAACTTCGACACAACCACACAAAAAATTATTGTCTAGACCAATAAAAACAAAAATACGAAAAAACAAAACTAAAAACAATACATGAACAATAAGTGTGTGCAAGTATGACTATCAAGAAGAAACAGTTTATACGACTTTTTGAAATATGTGATGGATGATAATTTTCGAATGTGATGAGGAATGTCATTCCAAAATTTTGTGTAAATGTAACAAAAAGGATTTCTGACCGTGGTTGTTTTTGTATGAGGGAACTGGAATGAGAGCCTGTGAGACTGACCTAGTGAAGCGTACTGGTCTCAAATTGTGTGTCAGAAGAAGAACTATAAATGCTGGTGAAGAGCCATTTAGAATCTGAAAATAAAATGAAATAGCATGGCTGTTTACGTAGTTCTGGTTAGTCAGAGAGTTTGTGCGTGTAAGCGCACTGCAATGATGACACCACTTTGGAAGATTACTGTGGATCTTAAGTGCTCTGTAGTATAGTTGTGCTATTGGTTCAGTAATTTCCTTAGTGGTAAGAGACCAGATTGGAAGACAGTAGGACATTGTTGAAAACATAATGGCATGTAGGTAGGTTTCAGAAACCGAAAAGGAAAGATATGATCTAATCTTGTTATACACAGTTTCTGATTCAGCTTTTTTGTTAATTTAGAAATGTGTTCCCGATATGTAAGGTGTGAATCAAGTAGCACACCAAGGTAGTTGTAGGTCTTTGTGACAACAAGATCTTGGTTTGCAAAAGTAATAAAAATCAGTAAAAGAAAGAGATGGAGTGACCCTGCCCGGAGGAAGCCCGGGGCCCCCGTCTGGAGCCAGGCCCAGACGGCGGGCTCGTCGGCGAGTGCCTGGTGGCCGGGTTTGCCACGGAGCCCGGCCGGGCACAGCACGAACAAGCTACGTGGCTCCCATCTCTCCAGCCCATGGGCCCACCACCTGTGGGAGGAACCGCTGGGGTCGGGTGCGCTGCCACATGGGTGGCAGTGAAGGTTATTCCTGGATAGGGGTTGGACTCTTTTCTTCTCCGGAGTTGCCCAGGGTGTGAGGCGCCGGGCGGGTGTGGGGATACTCACAAGCCCCCGGCTGAGAGCCGCTACGTTGGAGTTTACCCCGGTGGACGAGAGGGTCGCCTCCCTACGCCTGCGGGTTGTGGGGGGGAAAACTCTGACTGTTGTTTGTGCATATGCACCAAACAGGAGTTCGGAGTATTCGGCCTTCTTGGAGACCTTGAGTGGAGTCCTGCATGGGGCGCCAGTGGGGGACTCCATTGTTCTGCTGGGGGACTTCAACGCACACGTGGGCAATGATGGAGACACCTGGAGAGGCGTGATTGGGAGGAACGGCCTCCCTGATCTAAACCAGAGTGGTTGTTTGTTGTTGGACTTCTGTGCTAGTCATGGATTGTCTATAACGAACACCATGTTCGAACATAGGGATGCTCATAAGTGTACCTGGTACCAGAGCACCCTAGGCCGAAGGTCAATGATCGATTTCATAATCGTTTCATCTGATCTGAGGCCGTATGTTTTGGACACTCGGGTGAAGAGAGGGGCAGAGCTGTCAACCGATCACCATCTGGTGGTGAGTTGGGTCAGGGGGTGGGGGAAGACTCTGGACAGACCTGGTAAGCCCAAACGTGTAGTGCGGGTAAATTGGGAACGTCTGGAGGAGGCCCCTGTCCGACAGACTTTCAACTCACACCTCCGGCGGAGCTTTTCGTGCATCCCTGTGGAGGCTGGGGGCATTGAACCCGAGTGGACAATGTTCAAAGTTTCCGTTGCTGAAGCTGCTGCGAGGAGCTGTGGTCTTAGGGTCTTAGGTGCCTCAAGGGGCGGTAACCCACGAACACCGTGGTGGACACCGGTGGTCAGGGAAGCCGTCCGACTGAAGGAGTCTTTCCGGGATATGTTATCCTGGAGGACTCCGGAGGCAGTTGCAGGGTACCGAAGGGCCCGAAGGGCTGCAGCCTCTGCCGTGAAAGAGGCAAAGCAGCGGGTGTGGGAGAAGTTTGGAGAAGACATGGAGAAGGACTTTCGGTCGGCACCAAAGTGCTTCTGGAAAACTGTTCGCCACCTCAGGAGGCGGGCGGGAACCATCCAAGCTGTGTACAGTAAGGATGGGACACTGTTGACCTCAACTGAGGAGGTAATAGGGGCGGTGGAAGGAGTACTTTGAGGAACTCCTGAATCCGACTAATACGCCCTCTATGTTAGAGGCAGAGCTGGAGGATAACGGGGATTGTCGTCGATTTCCCAGGCGGAAGTCACTGATGTAGTCAAACAACTCCACAGTGGCAAAGCCCCGGGGATTGATGAGATCCGTCCAGAAATGCTCAAGGCTCTGGGTGTGGAGGGGCTGTCCTGGTTGACACGCCTTTTCAACATTGCGTGGAAGTCTGGGACGGTGCCAAAGGAGTGGCAGACTGGGGTGGTGGTTCCCCTTTTTTAAAAAGGGGGACCAGAGGGTGTGTGCCAATTATAGGGGTATCACACTTCTCAGCCTCCCTGGTAAAGTCTACTTCAAGGTGCTGGAAAGGAGGGTTCGGCCGATAGTCGAACCTCGGGTTGAGGAGGAACAATGCGGATTCCGTCCTGGTCGTGGAACAACGGACCAGCTCTTCACTCTCGCAAGGATCCTGGAGGGAGCCTGGGAGTATGCCCAACCGGTCTACATGTGTTTTGTGGATTTGGAGAAGGCGTATGACCGGGTCCCCCGGGAGATACTGTGGGAGGTGCTGCGGGAGTATGGGGTGAGGGGGTCTCTACTCAGGGCCACCCAATCTCTGTACGACCAAAGTGAGAGCTGTGTCCGGGTTCTCGGCAGTAAGTCGGACTCGTTTCAGGTGAGGGTTTTCGTTCCTACCCTCACCTATGGTCATGAAGGCTGGGTCATGACCGAAAGAACGAGATCCAGGGTACAAGCGGCCGAAATGGGTTTCCTCAGGAGGGTGGCTGGCGTCTCCCTTAGAGATAGGGTGAGAAGCTCAGTCATCCGTGAGGAGCTCGGAGTAGAGCCGCTGCTCCTTTGCGTCGAAAGGAGCCAGTTGAGGTGGTTCGGGCATCTGGTAAGGATGCCCCCTGGGCGCCTCCCTAGGGAGGTGTTCCAGGCACGCCCAGCTGGGAGGAGGCCTCGGGAAGACCCAGGACTAGGTGGAGGGATTATATCTCCAACCTGGCCTGGGAACGCCTCGGATCCCCAGTCGGAGCTGGTTAATGTTGCTCGGGAAAGGGAAGTTTGGGGTCCCCTGCTGGAGCTGCTCCCCCCGCGACCCGACACCGGATAAGCGGACGAAGATGGATGAAAAGAAAGATATTTTCTGAATGAATGAAAATACATACATTCAGTTTTCTTTACATTGATGGTAAGAGGATTCTTTTTCAACCAATCATGTAAGAGATCAGATTATAGTTTATAGTAGAATTTAAGACATTTGGATTTGAATCGGAGAGAAAAATCAGTGTAATCAGTGTACAGTAAGCATTTTGAGTGTTTACACACTCGTGGAAAATCACTGATCTATAAAAGGAAAAGTAACACGGCTCGTTTGTACCTTGGCTGTGGCCATGGCGAAGATCTCTGGTAAGGTCATGGGGACGGCGAGCATCTGGTTGTCAGTCGAAATTTCAAACGCCGTCTCCAGACACTGGACAGCAACTGCAGCGCAAACAGCAACATAGCTTTAGAAAAATGAAGACTAACGAGGAGTCAAAAAAAAAAATTATCTGATAACACATCAATCACCACAAGTCTTTTACTGGGTAAAACTAACCCAATAACAAATAGCTCTGATGGTCATATCTAAAGGTTTTTGGGGCCAGCAAATAGTTGAATCTAGATTGAAGGACAGCGGGCGGATAGATAGTTGGGCTGATTACGATTTCAGCTTCCAACGATCACAAAAACGGTCATAGAAAAAAAATGTCAGGGAAATGTCAGTTGAAGGAGTTTTCAGTTTTGATTCGTTTAACTTTTTCGCTGTTCAACAAATGCAACATCTTTCAAAAAGTCAAATTCTAAATCGTGGACAGACAGACCAACCAACAAACAGACCTTCTAGACTCTCCTGGGATCCGGGGGTCAGGCTCCCGGCCTGCAGCTGGTCATGGAGGAACTGGAGGAAGGAGAAGGCGAGACGCTTGTTGTCTGTCATGGTGACGGAGGCTCACTGACGGAGAGAGACCCTGGAAATCATTCATAAACAAGGAGGAGGAAAGTCAACTCAGCTGGTGAAGGTATACAGACAGTACATGTCAGACATTCTCCCATGTTCTGCTATTTTAAACTTTTATGTCTCAGAGGAAAGTATTGTTCATTCTTCTCCACTACAGGGCTGTTTTTCTGAGACCATGTCATGTTTCACAAAAAAAGTCTTAATATTTCAACAAATAGTATTCATTTTTAAAGAAAAAAAAAGTAACATTTACAGGAAAGAAAGTTCTAATATTTCAACAAGTTTATAGCTGAATATTAAACTACCCTGCAGTATATAAAAAGGAGTTAAAATGAGCACAACCTTAAAACCTACAGCTACAGTTATTACGCTCAGTTTAGCCAGCCCCCTTTAGCATTAGCTTGTAGAAGATTCTAATAAGTCAGGCTAAGTATGAGCTAACCATGACCGTCTTAGTAACGCCAACACCTACCGCCTAACACTATCCATCTTATCACATGAATTGTGATGAATACAAGCCGATAGTAAGCAGACGGTTAGCTGTGGGGAAAGATAAGGGACGTTTTAAACACAAGGTCAAGCCGAACTGGAACTAAATTGCAATGAACAAAGTTAGAAGGTCCCTTTTAGCGTATCTTGCCAACAAAAATACAAAAACACAGGCTTAACATTCATTTAAGTTTCATTCGGTAAAACGGTTTATGTGAATCCCCTGACGAAATTCTGGCAGTTTAAACATGTTTTGTATATCAGAGAAAGAAAGTAGGTGTTGGAATGAAATTTAGTAATAATGGAAGCCAATATGTTTCAGGTAAATTTGGCAGCGAATCATGTCAACAGAGTGTCACTTAAAAGTCTTATTTACGCTATTTAAGTAACATCACTGGACCATTATTGTACTTTGTATATCTTTGTATTTGAAATTACTTCTGCATTACGTACTTGGAACAGCAGCCTGAACACTGAGGGTTTAAACACATGGATCCACACATTTCATTCATACTGTTACATCCTCTGGTTTGTGTCTTTTCTTTAAGACTCAAACCAAGGCTCAAAACTAAAGGGATTCTCCCTAAATTACCTAAAAAGGGTAAAATAATCCTAGAACAAACAAAAGAGGTGAATAATCTCCAGCTCAAACTAACACAATAAACTAAAACAACAAAACTCCAGCACCTAAGTGTGCATGGAGGTTGGGAAACACAAACCTGCTTATGGAGAAAATAAGGTGCGGAGGAATCTCCTCACTAGGGTGCTACTAGTGTGTGCTCTCCATGTGCCTCTGTCCCTTCACTCTCTGCCTTCTTATCACCTCCCCCACTCTACCTGAGCACTGATTACGCTCAGGTGTGCAACAGGCAGAGAGAGGAGGGCAGAACTAGGGACAGAGAGGGACAGAGAGAGACAGAGGAAGAAAACAAGACACACCAGAGGCACATGTAACACATACATTATATAACACTTTGTGCATATTCAATAAATGAATATTTGTTAACCCTCATATTGTCTTCCCGTCGACTGTGCACCTGTTTTCTTTTGTTTTTCATTACATTCTTAGCCAACTTTATTCAATTCAATTCAATTTTATTTATAGTATCAAATCATAACAAGAGTTATCTCGAGACACTTTACAGATAGAGTAGGTCTACACTCTAGAAATTCCAAAACACCAACAATTACAGTAATTCCCTCAAGAGCAAGCATTAGCAGTGGCTATTGCTGCAGTGGCGAGGAAAACCTCCCTTTTATGGACACATATAGCCGACGGCCGACCGTTGACAGAAAACCGATATGATCAGTCGCGTCCCCAAGGTCCAAAAAACTGCCACAGAACAGAACAAAAAGACGAGAGGAGACGAGACGTAATACATCTCTATAACAGCAGGCGGCGCTAATCTGTATTGTTGCCCAAGAAATGAAAACCTCGGCAGACCCAGACTCTTGGTAGGAGGTGTCTGACGGGGCTGGTTGGAGGGGTGATGATCAGTGGTGATAATAGTCATAATAAAGATAATGGAACAGTGACTTCGAAGGTCATCGTGGAAGTTCATGTCGTAGCAGGGCACATTGTGTCATACTGAGTAGTGCAGTCTCCTATACCGGATCCTGACTACTCTGTGGTATGAACATCACAGCAGGGCGTAGCGGGATGTAACGTGGTGCTGCAGAGCACGGGTGGATGCTGCGGACGCAGCAGGACGCAGCAGGACGCGGCCGAGAATTTGCAGAGAATCGCAGAGCATCGCTAAAGAGAGGTGCCTGGTCGGGATAGAACTCTCCCCAACCTGATCGGGCTGTACTGGCCTGCCTCCCTCTACTCTCGCTAGATTATTGATTATATGATAAATAAATCTGATGACTACGAAGACCCTATCACCTCTAGTTTTACACTTCTTTTTAAAATCATGGTAAATAAACCTCTTTGATATCAAATTATACATAACATTTGAGTAAAGAAAGCAGCAATTCTGAATTATTTTGACAAGGTGATAAAAATGTCCAAAATAAGGTGAATTCCACAGCTTCCAGTCCGATGTCTAACATTCTCCGCTTTGCACAAAACAAAGAAGAAATCAAACATACCACAACAGAGCAACCTATAAAGTGTCCAACTAGAGCCAAACACCTTGTACACAAAACCAGACCACAGACACAAAATAATGATGAAATAAGAGGAATGTCACTTCCAGACAGAGAATCATCGATATAAAGGAAAAACCAGCCTACAACTGAGAACTACAACGTGACAGCGTGCAGCGATAGTTTCCTTCGTGTCGGACAAACAACAAAGTATTTAAAGTCAGACATTCGGTGAAACTTCAGTTCAGTCTTCAATTTGCAGAAAGAACTTTTGGTATGAATTACAGGAAAATCTTCTCCATTTAAAACCAAATAAAGATGAATTTATAACTTATTTATTATATGAAACTTTATTATTCTTCACATCAGTAGCGTAGCCAGAAAAGAGTCTGGGTGTGATTTAGAAAAACTGTCTGAGCCACATTTATTGTCAGATTAATGTGCATCTCTACAAATATATTTCAACAGGCCTTCATATTAGCTCTCCACTCTGCTTCAAATGGAGGAAGTTACATTTTAAAATCAACAGTAGCCCATGCATAGAAAAACATTTCATATTAAGACTATAAAAAATAATTCTGCATCTATATTTTTAGAAGTGCCAGCTGCCACTGCAGGTGGCACACAAGTTTTAAACGCGTTTTTAGCCTCTAAACGTGTTCGAAATGCCATTACTAGTGCTTAGCCATGTGCAGTTATTCCTTACGAGGGAACACAGCAAATTTGACGGCAGTAGATGTGAGAGAAAGGCTTAAAAGTTGTGTTAATCCTTACCTCTGTTTATGTACTGCTTTCCGGTCAAGTCCTCAACAATCGAGTGCCGATCTCATACAATCCAATATTCCAAAATGTATTTTTTCCACAAAAAAACGATTTCCCGAGGTCCTGTCTATAGTAATGAGCATGTATCAACAGGCTGTAACCTGACACCGCAGTGAAGCGGAGCTGACCTGCAGTTCAAGAGTTCAGCAGCTCATTTGCATAGGTAACCTATGATACTGGAGGATCAAAGGTCTGCTGGTCAGGTCGGTCCCCGGGTGGCTGCAAACTGCTCGGTTAAAGAGGAGGCCCCCACTTCCCCTTTCTGGGGGTCCCTGTTCACACGGGTAAGCGGCAAAAAAGAAGAAAAAAGGAAAAAAAGGAAAGAAAGTCTTCTAAAAGAGCAAAAAAAGACTCACAAGGTTTTTTGGGTCACCTTGCTCAAGACGAACACAGGTTGTTTTATTATTTTTTTTAAAAAGCAAAGAGTTAACAAGCAAATAAAATAAATAAAAAATGAACAGAGTTCAATCACTCAAAAAATGCTCTAAGACACAGGAGGTCCCTACTCGTAGGGTTTTGGTCAAAAGAGCAGAAAACAAGCCCAAGGGAGAGAGAGAGCGCTTTTTGGCAAAGCACCCATTTTTATATGTACATTTCTTGGGGTTCAACCCCCCATCACAGCGAGGTGTGTTTTATCGCATTTGTTTCACCTTACATGGTAATACAGTCTTAAAGCAAGCATCAGGTTGGATATACGTAAAAACCATCTCATATGATGATATTTCCTTTATACATATGCATGTTTCTATCTAACATAGAATCTAACGGCTCAGTTCGACTGCATTGATCAATAGGTCAGAGCAGTAACCTTTTCACCTCTTATGTGCACCCAGAGCCCACCCCTGTACTGTCCTCTTTCCAGCTGTGCAGGTTCAGACAGACAGTTACACAAAGCAACTTCTGCATCTGAAGCCTCTTGCAGACACTTCCTCTTCCCGACTGCAGGGTCACATAGGCAGCTTCACACCGTAACTCACACTAAAATGTCTCTAAGCATGTTTATAGTAATATCAGTAACACAAAAACTTAGCATGATTATATTTCTAAAGGCACATTAGCACTCATAAACCAAAATCAAAGGCAGTATTATAGTCTCAAGAGCAGAAATATATTTTAGCTGTTTTTGGGTTAACTCATGTCAAAAGCATCCCCACTGTTCTTGAGCTGATACATTTCAAAAGCAGAAGTATAGTTTTAGCTGTATTTTGGATTAATACAAATACATTTCAAAAAGCAAAAATATTTCAAAAAGCAGGAATATAATTTTTAATTGTTTTTTGGATTTGCACATACTCTCGTTCAACACAAACAACAGAGCTACGGGTTGAAATCGACCGGAATTCTCTTTTAACAAAAAAGTGTGAAATAACTGAAAACATGTCTTATATTTTAGATTCCTCAAAGTAGCCACCCTTTGCTCTGATTACTGCTTTGAACACTCTTGGCATTCTCTTGATGAGCTTCAAGAGGTATTCACCTGAAATGGTTTTCCAACAGTCTTGAAGGAGTTCCCAGAGATGCTTAGCACTTGTTGGCCTTTTTGCCTTCACTCTGAGGTCCAGCTCACCCCAAACCATCTCAATTGGGTTCAGGTCCGGTGACTGTGGAGGCCAGGTCATCTGGCGCAGCACTCCATCACTCTCCTTCTTGGTCAAATAGCCCTTACACAGCCTGGAGGTGTGTTTGGGGTCATTGTCCTGTTGAAAAATAAATGATGGTCCAACTAAACGCAAACCGGATGGGATGGCATGTCGCTGCAGGATGCTGTGGTAGCCATGCTGGTTCAGTATGCCTTCAATTTTGAATAAATCCCCAACAGGGTCACCAGCAAAGCACCCCCACACCATCACACCTCCTCCTTCACGCTTCACGGTGGGAACCAGGCATGTAGAATCCATCCGTTCACCTTTTCTGTGTCGCACAAAGACACAGCAGTTGGAACCAGAGATCTCAAATTTGGACTCATCAGACCAAAGCACAGATTTCCACCGGTCTAATGTCCATTCCTTGTGTTTCTTGGCCCAAACAAATCTCTTCTGCTTGTTGCCTCTCCTTAGCAGTGGTTTCCTAGCAGCTACTTGACCATGAAGGCCTGATTCAGTCTCCTCTTAACAGTTGTTCTAGAGATGTGTCTGCGGCTAGAACTCTGTGTGGAATTCATCTGGTCTCTAATCTGAGCTGCTGTTAACTTGGGATTTCTGAGGCTGGTGACTCAGATGAACTTATCCTCAGCAGCAGAGGTGACTCTTGGTCTTCCTTTCCTGGGGCGGTCCTCATGTGAGACAGTTTCGTTGTAGCGCTTGATGGTTTTTGCGACTGCACTTGGGGACACATTCAAAGTTTTCGCAATTTTCCGGACTGACTGACCTTCATTTGTTAAAGTAATGATGGCCACTCGTTTCTCTTTAATTAGCTGATTGGTTCTTACCATAATATGAATTCTAACAGTTGTCTAATAGGGCTGTCGGCTGTGTGACCTGACTTCTGCACAACACAACTGATGGTCCCAACTCCATTAATAAGGGAAAAAATGCCACTAATTAACCCTGACAAGGCACACCTCCATCCATCCATCCATCTTCGTCCGCTTATCCGGTGTCGGGTCGCGGGGGGAGCAGCTCCAGCAGGGGACCCCAAACTTCCCTTTCCCGAGCAACATTAACCAGCTCCGACTGGGGGATCCCGAGGCGTTCCCAGGCCAGGTTGGAGATATAATCCCTCCACCTAGTCCTGGGTCTTCCCCGAGGCCTCCTCCCAGCTGGACGTGCCTGGAACACCTCCCTAGGGAGGCGCCCAGGGGGCATCCTTACCAGATGCCCGAACCACCTCAACTGGCTCCTTTCGACACAAAGGAGCAGCGGCTCTACTCCGAGCTCCTCACGGATGACTGAGCTTTTCACCCTATCTCTAAGGGAGACGCCAGCCACCCTCCTGAGGAAACCCATTTCAGCCGCTTGTACCCTGGATCTCGTTCTTTCGGTCATGACCCAGCCTTCATGACCATAGGTGAGGGTAGGAACGAAAACTGACCGGTAGATCGAGAGCTTTGCCTTCTGGCTCAGCTCTCTTTTTCGTCAACGGTGCGATAGATTGAATGCAATACCGCACCTGCTGCGCCCGATTCTCCGACCAATCTCCCGCCCATTGTCCCCTCACTCGCGAAAAAACCCAAGGTACTTGAACTCCTTCACTTGGGGTAAGGACTCATTCCCTACCTGGAGAAGGCATTCCATCGGTTTCCTGCTGAGAACCATGGCCTCCGATTTAGAGGTGCTGATCCTCATCCCAACCGCTTCACACTCGGTTTTGCGAACCGATCCAGTGAGTGCTGAAGGTCGCAGACCGATGATGCCATCAGGACCACATCATCTGCAAAGAGCAGCGATGAGATCCCCAGCCCACCAAACTGCAACCCCCCCCCACCCCGACTACGCCTCGATATCCTGTCCATAAATATTACAAACAGGATTGGTGACAAAGCGCAGCCCTGGCGGAGGCCAACCCTCACCTGAAACGAGTCCGACTTACTACCGAGAACCCGGACACAGCTCTCACTTTGGTCATACAGAGATTGGATGGCCCTGAGTAGAGACCCCTCACCCCATACTCCCGCAGCACCTCCCACAGTATCTCCCGGGGACCCGGTCATACGCCTTCTCCAAATCCACAAAACACATGTAGACCGGTTGGGCATACTCCCAGGCTCCCTCCAGGATCCTTGCGAGAGTGAAGAGCTGGTCCGTTGTTCCACGACCAGGACGGAATCCGCATTGTTCCTCCTCAACCCGAGGTTCGACTATCGGCCGAACCCTCCTTTCCAGCACCTTGGAGTAGACTTTACCAGGGAGGCTGAGAAGTGTGATACCCCTATAATTGGCACACACCCTCTGGTCCCCCTTTTAAAAAGGGGAACCACCACCCCAGTCTGCCACTCCTTTGGCACCGTCCCAGACTTCCACTCAATGTTGAAGAGGCGTGTCAACCAGGACAGCCCCTCCACACCCAAAGCCTTGAGCATTTCTGGACGGATCTCATCAATCCCCGGGGCTTTGCCACTGTGTAGTTGTTTGACTACATCAGTGACTTCCGCCTGGGAAATCGACGACAATCCCCGTTATCCTCCAGCTCTGCCTCTAACATAGAGGGCATATTAGTCGGATTCAGGAGTTCCTCAAAGTGCTCCTTCCACCGCCCTATTACCTCCTCAGTTGAGGTCAACAGTGTCCCATCCTTACTGTACACAGCTTGGATGGTTCCCCCTTCCCCTCCTGAGGTGGCGAACAGTTTTCCAGAAGCACTTTGGTGCAGACCGAAAGTCCTTCTCCATGTCTTCTCCGAACTTCTCCCACACCCGCTGCTTTGCCTCTTTCACGGCAGAGGCTGCAGCCCTTCGGCCCTTCGGTACCCTGCAACTGCCTCCGAGTCCTCCGGGATAACATATCCCGAAAGACTCCTTCTTCAGTCGGACGGCTTCCCTGACCACCGTGTCCACCACGGTGTTCGTGGGTTACCGCCCCTTGAGGCACCTAAGACCCTAAGACCACAGCTCCTCGCCGCAGCTTCAGCAATGGAAACTTTGAACATTGTCCACTCAGGTTCAATGCCCCCAGCCTCCACAGGGATGCACGAAAAGCTCCGCCCGGAGGTGTGAGTTGAAAGTCTGTCGGACAGGGGCCTCCTCCAGACGTTCCCAATTTACCCGCACTACACGTTTGGGCTTACCAGGTCTGTCCAGAGTCTTCCCCACCCCTGACCCAACTCACCACCAGATGGTGATCGGTTGACAGCTCTGCCCCTCTCTTCACCCGAGTGTCCAAAACATACGGCCTCAGATCAGATGAAACGATTATGAAATCGATCATTGACCTTGGCCTAGGGTGCTCTGGTACCAGGTACACTTATGAGCATCCCTATGTTCGAACATGGTGTTCAAGTATAGACAATCCATGACTAGCACAGAAGTCCAACAACAAACAACCACTCTGGTTTAGATCAGGGAGGCCGTTCCTCCCAATCACGCCTCTCCAGGTGTCTCCATCATTGCCCACGTGTGCGTTGAAGTCCCCCAGCAGAACAATGGAGTCCCCCACTGGAGCCCCATACAGGACTCCAGTCAAGGTCTCCAAGAAGGCCGAATACTCCGAACTCCTGTTTGGTGCATATGCACAAACAACAGTCAGAGTTTTCCCCCAACCCGCAGGCGTGGGGAGGCGACCCTCTCGTCCCACCGGGTAAACTCCAACACAGCGGGCGCCAGCCGGGGCTTGTGAGTATCCCCACACCCGCCCGGCGCCTCACACCCTGGGCAACTCCGGAGAAGAAAAGAGTCCAACCCCTATCCAGGAGTATGATTCCAGAACCGATACTGTGCGTAGAGGTAAGCCCCACCAGATCTAACCGGTAGCGCTCCACCTCCCGCACCAGTTCCGGCTCCTTCCCCCACAGAGAGGTGACGTTCCACGTTCCACGTCCCCAGAGCCAGCGTCTGCCGCCCGGGTCTGGTCCGTCGAGGCCCCTGACCTTCACTGCCACCCATGTGACATCGCACCCGACCCCAACGGTTCCTCCCACAGGTGGTGGGCCCATGGCACACCTGAGAAGGTAAAACCATTTCAGGTGACTACCTCATGAAGCTCATTGAGAGAACACCAAGGGTTTGCAGAGTTATCAAAAAAGCAAAGGGTGGCTACTTTGAGGAATCTAAAATATAAGACATGTTTTCAGTTATTTCAAACTTTTTTGTTATGTACATCATTCCATATGTGTTCATTCATAGTTTTGATGCCTTCAGTGAGAATCTACAATGTAAATAGTCATGAACATAAAGAAAACGCATTGAATGAGAAGGTGTGTCCAAACTTTTGGCCTGTACTGTATGTAAAGGAACAATTAACAATAATCAATAGTAAATATAATGAAGTAAAAAAGTGTCAAATAAAATATAATATAAATACTAAATAACACGCAAACTGTAGCAGCCAGTTTCATTATCAAATGTGGCCATCAAAAGTTTTGCTAGAATAATTATTCCCAAGGTGCTTGGTGCTTGATCAATATCCTCCTACCCATTGAGAGAATGTGCAGTCATTGTATTTAGTCTTGAGAAGACATTTGACCAAATTGAGTGGGAGTACTTGTTTAAGGTACTTGAAAGGTTTGAATTTGGATCCAAAATCATTCCCATTGGATTAAGGTTCCACATGAATCTGTCTTGGCGGCTGTATGACTACATAATGGAATGGAATGGAAATGGAAATTGATTTATTTGAAACAGGGACAATGCACAAATAAACATTAAACTTGTTAAACAAGAGAATATGTCTTGGGCCAGGTTATAGCAACAATTGCTAATTTCCACCTGTAGTCCCTGGGCAGGTATGACAAATTTAAAACAAAACAATTTACAATTTTAAATAGAAATATTACAAAACTATATATAAATGACATGATGTGCATAGTAATTAAGAACAAACTGTTTAGTAAAAACAGGGGCGCCATCAGCCCACTCACTCTCTCTTTCTCTCCCCTCCCAGCACGCACACTGAAAAAAAAAAAAAAACTTCAGGAGCAGCTTAGGCACATTAGAGTACATTCTACTCCAGATATTCATTCATACAAGGATACACACACACACACACACACACACACACACACACACACACACACACACACACACACACACACACACATTCACACTCACATACACACACACACCCACATAAATACAGTATCCTATATATGTGAGCAAACTTGTTTACTCAACAACCAACTCTTTGTTAGGCATGAGAAGGTGTGAGAATTTGTACATAAAATATGTTCCGTGGGGAGGGCATTCCACTGCCTCATGGCAACACATGAGAAAGAGGAACTCCCAAATTGGGTTTTACGTTGTGGGATGCTACACTCCCCCCTTGTAACGCTTCGAGTTGTTCGCACCGTTATTTCGGAGCAGAGTGTTACAAACCTAATAACATGTCTTTGAGAGGAACAAGGGTTCCCATCAGTAGCGTCCTTGTTGTTGTATGATGATGCTCATAAGTAAACAAAACAACGTGATTGGTTGATGTCTTTATTTTATCGCGGAAAGAAATTACACCGCTTTATTGCTGTGTAATATTCATGTGAAAGTAAAATTAATAACAACAACGAACAATATAAAGAATAATTCCTGGCTTCAAAGAACATAAGCTTTGCTATATGCAGATGACATGCTTCTGTATATACTAAACCTTTGTCACGTCTGCCAATATAAGTCACAACCAATTTGAAATTTGTTTCATTTTAAATTGAACTGTATGCATCACTCCACTGAGCTCAACATTATCAATTTCATAAAATTATTTATTAAACATGAAGTCAACTATACCGTTATTACCATAACAGTAATCAGTGTATATATATATATTTTTTTTTTTTTAAATGAACATTTTCTTTTCTTGAGTTTCACTACTGCTGACACCCAGAGAGTTGGTGCTGAATCATCATCTCCTCCATGTCCAAACAGGTAATTCTGTGTTCTTTAGTTTGACACTCTGCTGCTGTGGGCCAGTACTCGATCCAGATGCTCTCTCCGAATACATACTGATACCTGAGGAAAGCAAAGTGAACAATACACATCTTTAACACTCTTTAACATAACATCAAAAGCCTCCTCATCCCTTCCCACAATCACTATCGATATCAACACTAACACTTAAGCTAGAGTACAAGAAAGCTTTACTTGATTTACTAAAAGAAAGCAGTGACGCAAAGACAAAAAACTTACAATTCAGGTCCGTCAACTCTGTGAATATCGTTGGACGTGCCCATGATAAGGTAGGTTTTTCCCATCCTCAGACCTAAAGACTTCCTGCAATGGGGATGACTAAGGAATGTGCGCTGTTTATTCAGAGGACCCACATCAAGACTTCCTGTAATTCAAGAATAAAGAACAAAGAAAAGGTACTTTAGGATTTAGTTAAATGCATACTGTAGCTAAAGAAGTAGTACAAAGCATTAATGATGTATTCTTATATATAGCCATGCTTAAAAAATTGACATTTTGGGAAATATGCTTATTCACTTTTTTGTTGATACCACTGTCATAGGAAATATGCAGCCAATAGCCGGCTTATTTAGCTAAATCTTTCCAATGGTAACAAAATCCACCCACCAATGCCTTTAATCTCCGTGTTTACTCTGCACAAAGAAATAAAGTGTCAAAAACTTTTTTTTTACAGAGGTTACATGGTTGACTATTTATTGGCCCGGGACCAATAACCTACTTAAGTATCTGCTGGTTGCCTGGCAATGCAAGATAAGTTAGCTGGCTGCTACTGCTACAAACAGTGAAACATTAAACATGACCTATATTCTAATATATCTTTCTGCAAGAAAGTTAAGGAGCATTTTTCCTTAATTGTTGAACCAAGCCAAGACTTTTTCTGTTTGACACCATTAAGAATCAATGTGTCCATAAGAATTCAGAAAGAGGATAACAAATTGTTATGTCACTATCATTGTCATGTCACTTTAAGGCACCTTAGGAACTTCAGTTTCTAGTACATTTCAGGCAGTTCAATGATAAATACATACCTTCTTTGATGACTTCCAGTACCTTCACTGTGAAAATGTCAGTGGACAAACCTTCTGTAAAAGTTTCCAGTCTCACTTTGTACACTGAGGACAGACAAGTTGCAGATTGTTAGCTCACTTTCTCCCTCATTTAGTCCTACTGTACTTATCCTCTCAATCTCTAAGTCACACAAACAAACACATCCATTTTTGTGTGATATAAAATAAATTAATTTACACTCTCTTACCAAAATCTATTATGCTGGTCTGTGTATTCTCACAGACCTTAGCTGTTCGCTGTTCATTGGGGATTTTTTCCTTCTTCTGCATACTGCAGTTCTCTGAAAATACACAATAGGCATAAAGTATATACACAACTGATTAAATAACCACATGTTGATGGGTTGATGGGTGAGTGAAGCTGTAGTCACTATTTAAGTATTTTAATGAACTATTCTTTAGCTGGACCACTGCTCTGATCTTACTAGATCCTGCAGGTGTTGCCTCGACGAAATGTTCATAAAGTTCGCTGATGACATCATCGGCCTCAACACCGACATCTTGGTGCCAAGACAACAACCTCCATCTCAATAATCAGCAGTGGTGGAGGAAGTACTGAATCTCAGTACTTAAGTAGTACCACAATTACAACCCTACTTAAAAGTAAAAAGTACCTGCTTTCAAATGTACTTTAAGTATTAAATGTAAAAGTACTTGCGTAATTATTTATTCTCTTAATATCTATATTCTAATAATTAAAAAAAGGCTTAGATTACATTCTGATTTACAATGTGGGTTATCTATCAGGGTGATCTGCATGGAGCTTGATTTTGCATTATATCCCACGGGACAGTGAATGCTGCACACATTTATCTAGCGAGAACACACAGGCTTGGACAACAAGTACGTGGCTTCACAGCTGAGGAGGACCGGGAGTGTTTTTAGGATAAATATACGGGTTGTATATCAACCCTATGTGAACTGATGCTTCACATACCGTATATGACCATAGGCTGTATAATATTACAGTCTAAAAATATGACCAAGCAGAGTATCGGGAGTAGCGGTAGGGAGGCTCTTGGCGTGGCCAGTGGGATTGGTAATATTGCGAACGGTACCAGGAGCTGGACGGACTACTGCCAGTGCAGGAGTATGGAGTTAGAATCATGCCAAAACCTCACACACACACAAAACGTGTTTTTCTCACGCCCAACGATTCACAAACAAACTCAGTGTGGTTTGCAAATACAAAACATCATTCACAAACTAATGCATTTTGTTCTGCAAATAAGAAACCTACCTATCAAACAAATACAGTATGTTTTACACATACAAAAATGTATTTCTTCAATGACAAAAAATATCCTGCAAGTACAAACTAAAATCTTTCAAGTAAAAAAAAAAAAATCTTTCAAGTACAAAAAAAAATCCTTCAAGTACAAAAAAAAATCCTACAAGTACAAAAACCTGTCACGTGACTTTTGGCACTAACTTTCCGCCTTGCTGAGTAAAACACGTTTTGTGTGTGTGTGTGAGGTTTTGGCATGATTCTAACTCCATAGGGGAACACTGATCAGAAAATGTAATGGAACATTGTAGAAATGTAGTGGAGTAGAAAGTAGAGATAATTGCTGCAAGATGTAACGAAGTAAAAGTCAAAAGTATTTTATTTTACTTAAGTAAAGTACAGATACGTGAAAAATGTACTTAAGTACAGTAACGAAGTATTTGTACTTTGTTACATTCCACCACTGGTAATCAGTCAGTAAATAGAAGAAGCTGATTGTGGACTACAGGAAGTGACGCAGAGAAGAACACATCCCCATCTCCATCACTGGGACTGCAGAGGAGAAAGTCAGCAGCTTCAGGTTCCTCAGGGTTCACATCAGTGAGGAACTGACCTGGACTCACGACACCAACACCATCACTAAGACTGCTAGACAGCAGCTCTTCCTCCTCCACAGGCTGAGGAGGTTCAACATGCTGCTGCCTGGTATGGGAGAGGCACTGCCATCAACCATGCTCTACACAGGGTGGTGGAAACAGCTCAGCGCATCACCAGGACGGGGGAACTCTACACCCAGCGGTGCAGGAAGAAAGCCAAAAGGATTACCCAAGACGGAAACCACCGCAGCCACAAACCAGGTTCAGGGACAGCTTCATCCTATAGGCCATAAGACTGTTGAGCTCTGAGCTCATCACATGTCACTTTACCTAAAAAGTGTCTTTATATCCTTACTGTTATTTTGGTATACTTAATTATGAACTGTTATATCTCTCTCTCTCTCTCTCTCTCTCTCGTTAGCTCAGGTCCTCTCTACCAGGCCAAGTTTTGCACTATTCTTTTGTCCTAGATTCAGATTGTATTGATAATATGCCTGAGGCCTAAGATTTTCATTGCCAACGACTACTCTAGTCATTTTTTTGCAATGAAGAACCTCAAACTTTTTCAAAATCTTAATTTGTGCGTTATTTTTGTTTATGACCAAACACAAAAAAAAAGTCACATTGCATTACCGTGCTTACATGATAACTAAGATGGTCATTGATGTTGACAATGATAATCATTATATGTGCTAATTTACAGCATGTAAGCATTGCCATTTTGAGCATATTAGCATTAAGCCTAAAGTGCTGTTGTATATACAGTAGGTACAGCCTCTAAGAGCCACTAGCATGGCTGTAGACTCTTTATCTTGTCTAATCTTCTCTCAGCCTTAAGTCCCCCAACTTTATTGAGGTCAAATAATAAATGACTGCTGTTAACAGACAATGCAGGATGATAAGCCCCCATTATTGACCAATGCGTTATCTCTATGAAGAACAATGTTAGTGTTGGGTTTAGGTGTTTGTTCAAGAATTTCAGATTTAACAAATTTATGTTTACAGACAATGGATTCATTCAGTTTTACATCATCCTGGTTACCTTCTGCACATCTGCATTCATCATTTGTACAGAGCACTAGCTTTCCAGCTTTCCTCTCTGGTTGGTAGAATTTCACACAATGCGTTTCTGCAATGGGAAGGAATGATTTCAGAAAATGTACGTAAAATAATGTTATTTTTTTGCTTATCCAGTGTTATCTACTCTGACATCTATTGGCATGAACATGGAGGCATCCTATGTTTCAAAGTGTGTCTGAGACTCACGGTCATAGTATTCATAGACAGACACAGCAGCTGGTTGTAAGACTCCCACTTTCAGCTCCTGATGGATCCTAAAAGTGATCTCCTCTGGTCGTGTGTGAGAAACCTGTGGACCAATGTGAGATAGAGATAAAGAAAGGAAGAACGAGGCAGAGAGAAAAAGTCCAGAGGTAGTAAACAGAGATGTCTAACCTTATCCAGGTAGATGATGAGTGAGCCTCTTTCTGACAGGACTGTGTTCATCTCATATTTTGCAATAATGCTGGCTCTTCCTTTAGACAACTACACACACACACACACACACACACACACACACACAAACCATTATAAAATACTTGTGAACTGCATGTGAGTATTATGCCTTTGTGTATCTGTACAAGTTCTTACTAAGTCCAGGTCATTTGTGTTAACGGTGAAGCCAGTTAACAAGCCAATATCCAGGATTGACATGGATGCATCTCTGTCCTTATCCTTATAGCTGTACACAAAATGGACAGAAACATTAAATAACAGAACAGGTTAATGTAGGGGTAAAGAAGATATAGAGAAATAAAGGAAAAACCCTAACAAAAACAGAAAGGTTAATGTAGGGGCTAGCTGGTTATAAATGTCCATGTTACTATAAGAGTTTGATTGTACTTACAAAATCTCCATTTTCAGCTTGTATATGTTCTCATTCCCATCCACATCTGCAGGAGCAAAATAATGTTGAGTATTTGAATATTTTGTTTCTCATAAGGTAAGGTACTTGGCAGTAAGATGAATAAAGAAAGAGCCAGAGGGTACCAAGTTACCTGGGAGGAGCTGCACTGACAAGTTAAACTTCTGACAGTCACTCTCCTTTTCTTTAGGCATAGCGTAATACAGAGACACCATCTGTCACATAGATAAAAGTGCATCTTAATATGTGATGAACTAATTGACATCTACTTTAAAATGATCTAAAATAAGTCTTTGGTCTCTATTCAAACAGGACACAGTGATGGAGAAATAATATGCTAATTTTCAGTTTCTTTTATTTTAGGGAACTTCTAGAAAATGTTTCTGTCACTGTAACATAATGTTAGCTTGGTATTTATGTATACAAACGCTTTAAAGGAACACGCCGACTTATTGGGAATTTATCTTATTCACTATAACCCCCAGAGTTAGACAAGTCGATACATACCCTTCTCATCTCCGTGCGTGCTGTAACGCTGTCTGACGTCTCCAGCAGCATCAGGCCAGCACAGAACCTGCAGGTGAATGGTTCCAGTAATCCTACTGCTCCCAATAAGTGACAAAATAACACCAACATGTTCCTATTTACATGTTGTGATTTATAGAGTCACAGCGTGTACAAAAAACAACGTAACATGAGACACAGCCGTCTTCTAACTGTAAACAAACCGGAACCATATTCTCAGGAAGAATATAGTACTTGGGCGGAGTGATATGCTCGCAGCAAGCCTGTCTGAGAATATAGTTCCCGGTTTGTTTACAGTTAGAAGATGGCTGTGTCTCATGTTACGTTGTTTTTGTACACGCCAGACTTCTACAAATCACAACATGTAAATAGGAACATGTTGGAGTTATTTTGTCACTTTTGTCACAATTGGGAGCAGTAGGCTAGTTGGAACCAGTTACCTGCAGGATCTGTGCTGGGCTAAGCTAATGCTGGAGCCGTCAGACAGCGTTACAGCACGCACGGAGATGAGAAGGGTATGTATCGACTTATCTAACTCTGGGGGTTACAGTGAATAAGCTAAATTCCCAATAAGTCGGCCATCCATCCATCCATCCATCCATCTTCGTCCGCTTATCCGGTGTCGGGTCGCGGGGGGAGCAGCTCCAGCAGGGGACCCCAAACTTCCCTTTCCCGAGCAACATTAACCAGCTCCGACTGGGGGATCCCGAGGCGTTCCCAGGCCAGGTTGGAGATATAATCCCTCCACCTAGTCCTGGGTCTTCCCCGAGGCCTCCTCCCAGCTGGACGTGCCTGGAACACCTCCCTAGGGAGACGCCCAGGGGGCATCCTTACCAGATGCCCGAACCACCTCAACTGGCTCCTTTCGACGTGAAGGAGCAGCGGTTCTACTCCGAGCTCCTCACGGATGACTGAGCTTCTCACCCTATCTCTAAGGGAGACGCCAGCCACCCTCCTGAGGAAACCCATTTCGGCCGCTTGTACCCTGGATCTCGTTCTTTCGGTCATGACCCAGCCTTCATGACCATAGGTGAGGGTAGGAACGAAAACTGACCGGTAGATCGAGAGCTTTGCCTTCTGGCTCAGCTCTCTTTTCGTCACAATGGTGCGATAGATTGAATGTAATACCGCACCCGCTGCGCCGATTCTCCGACCAATCTCCCGCTCCATTGTCCCCTCACTCGCGAACAAAACCCCAAGGTACTTGAACTCCTTCACTTGGGGTAAGGACTCATTCCCTACCTGGAGAAGGCACTCCATCGGTTTCCTGCTGAGAACCATGGCCTCCGATTTAGAGGTGCTGATCCTCATCCCAACCGCTTCACACTCGGTTGCGAACCGATCCAGTGAGTGCTGAAGGTCACAGGCCGATGATGCCATCAGGACCACATCATCTGCAAAGAGCAGCGATGAGATCCCCAGCCCACCGAACTGCAACCCCTCCCCACCCGACTACGCCTCGATATCCTGTCCATAAATATTACAAACAGGATTGGTGACAAAGCGCAGCCCTGGCGGAGGCCAACCCTCACCTGAAACGAGTCCGACTTACTGCCGAGAACCCGGACACAGCTCTCACTTTGGTCGCACAGAGATTGGATGGCCCTGAGTAGAGACCCCCTCACCCCATACTCCCGCAGCACCTCCCACAGTATCTCCCGGGGACCCGGTCATACGCCTTCTCCAAATCCACAAAACACATGTAGACCGGTTGGGCATACTCCCAGGTTCCCTCCAGGATCCTTGCGAGAGTGAAGAGCTGGTCCGTTGTTCCACGACCAGGACGGAATCCGCATTGTTCCTCCTCAACCCAAGGTTCGACTATCGGCCGAACCCTCCTTTCCAGCACCTTGGAGTAGACTTTACCAGGGAGGCTGAGAAGTGTGATACCCTGTAATTGGCACACACCCTCTGGTCCCCCTTTTTTAAAGGGAACCACCACCCCAGTCTGCCACTCCTTTGGCACCGTCCCAGACTTCCACGCAATGTTGAAGAGGCGTGTCAACCAGGACAGCCCCTCTACACCCAGAGCCTTGAGCATTTCTGGACGGATCTCATCAATCCCCAGGGCTTTGCCACTGTGGAGTTGTTTGACTACATCAGTGACTTCCGCCTGGGAAATCGACGACAATCCCCCGTTATCCTCCAGCTCTGCCTCTAACATAGAGGGCATATTAGTCGGATTCAGGAGTTCCTCAAAGTGCTCCTTCCACCGCCCTATTACCTCCTCAGTTGAGGTCAACAGTGTCCCATCCTTACTGTACACAGCTTGGATGGTTCCCCGCTTCCCCCTCCTGAGGTGGCGAACAGTTTTCCAGAAGCACTTTGGTGTCGACCGAAAGTCCTTCTCCATGTCTTCTCCAAACTTCTCCCACACCCGCTGCTTTGCCTCTTTCACGGCAGAGGCTGCAGCCCTTCGGGCCCTTCGGGCCCTTCGGGCCCTTCGGTACCCTTCAACTGCCTCCGGAGTCCTCCGGGATAACATATCCCAGAAAGACTCCTTCTTCAGTCGAACGGCTTCCCTGACCACTGGTGTCCACCACGGTGTTCGTGGGTTACCGCCCCTTGAGGCACCTAAGACCCTAAGACCACAGCTCCTCGCCGCAGCTTCAGCAACGGAAACTTTGAACATTGTCCACTCGGGTTCAATGCCCCCAGCCTCCACAGGGATGCACGAAAAGCTCCGCCGGAGGTGTGAGTTGAAAGTCTGTCGGACAGGGGCCTCCTCCAGACGTTCCCAATTTACCCGCACTACACGTTTGGGCTTACCAGGTCTGTCCAGAGTCTTCCCCACCCCCCGACCCAACTCACCACCAGATGGTGATCGGTTGACAGCTCTGCCCCTCTCTTCACCCGAAAGTGTCCAAAACATACGGCCTCAGATCAGATGAAACGATTATAAAATCGATCATTGACCTTCGGCCTAGGGTGCTCTGGTACCAGGTACACTTATGAGCATCTCTATGTTCGAACATGGTGTTCGTTATAGACAATCCATGACTAGCACAGAAGTCCAACAACAAACAACCACTCTGGTTTAGATCAGGGAGGCCGTTCCTCCCAATCACGCCTCTCCAGGTGTCTCCATCATTGCTCACGTGTGCGTTGAAGTCCCTCAGCAGAACAATGGAGTCCCCCACTGGCGCCCCATGCAGGACTCCACTCAAGGTCTCCAAGAAGGCCGAATACTCCGAACTCCTGTTTGGTGCATACTGTATGCACAAACAACAGTCAGAGTTTTCCCCCCACAACCCGCAGGCGTGGGAGGCGACCCTCTCGTCCACACCGGTAAACTCCAACGTGGCGGCGCTCAGCTGGGGGCTTGTGAGTATCCCCACACCCGCCCGGGCGCCTCACACCCTGGGCAACTCCGAGAAGAAAAGAGTCAAACCCCTATCCAGGAGTACGGTTCCAGAACCGAGACTGTGCGTAGAGGTAAGCCTCACCAGATCTAACCGGTAGCGCTCCACCTCCCGCACCAGTTCCGGCTCCTTCCCCCACAGAGATGTGACGTTCCACGTCCCCAGAGCCAGCGTCTGCTGCCCGGGTCTGGTCCGTCGAGGCCCCTGACCTTCACTGCCACCCATGTGGCAGCGCACCCGACCCCAGCGGTTCCTCCCACAGGTGGTGGGCCCATGGGCTGGAGAGATGGGAGCCACGTAGCTTGTTCGGGCTGTGCCCGGCCGGGCTCCGTGGCAAACCCGGCCACCAGGCGCTCGCTGACGAGCCGAATAAGTCGGCGTGTTCCTTTAAACAGTAAACATACTGTTTACATTTGTCTTTACAGCATACCTGCCAAGATTTAGGTTGGGGGGGATACAATGGAAACTATTCAGTTCTACTGGTGGTGTAATTTGTCATCCTGCCATGCTGTTTTGACAACAGCTAAGCTAACAGCTACGTTAGGTTAGCTGGCTGACCAGAGATCAGCTGAGCTGCACACACGCCCCTTGAATTAGTTTGTGGGTTGCCAGGTTGCCAGAATGACGACTGTTTCAACAAATGAGACAAAGTGATTGAGAAATACTGAAATACTGTAGGTCACCTGTACACACAACAGATGATAAAACAATAACAAATTGTACTTACTGTCACTGTTGCTTCTCCTATGCCTGTTGCAGTTACTGTTACATTATGGTTTATACCTTCGATCTGGGGGATTTAAATATGCAAACACTCACACACACAGGCATCAGCAGAAAATACATACAGAAAACATCAGGAATGATGATACTATGTTTGTGTGTTTTCTCACTTCAGATGTTCTGGTGGTGTAGTAGTTGTCCCTGTTGAAGTAGTACCTGTCAGGCTTTGACCTGCCCGGCCAAAAGATGTCCACATTCAGATCATAGTCTGGTTCTTTAGCACTAGCCCAGTACTCCGCTATAGCCTGGTACACCATTATAGTAGCCTAGAGAGAAAAGAGTGAGGGAGGGGATTTAAAAGACGAATAGGTTATGAGGTAACATAAGCTGCAGGTATCAAGATGGAGAGAGGGGTCTGTGTTACCTGAGTTGATCCATAGCCTCCGTGAACCCTCTGCTGTGTGTTGAACCATCTGACAACAGGTCTGGCTTCTTCAAATGCCTTTATTAACAGAAGACAAATCAATGGTTGAAATTCTCTTTGGTTGACTTAAAGATGCAGTAGGTAAGTCTTATAAAAGTAACTTTCTGTTGTGGTTGTGGACATTTCCGTTGCTGTTTTGTATTCTGTATTTCTGTTCCCTGTTGTGTATACTTCTGTTCCTTATTCCCCTGTTCATTGTGTGTTTGTTTATCCTGTTTTAACTGTGCGTTTGTATTGTGCATTCCTGTTCCTTGGTAATTATTTCTGGTTCCGGTTTTATTTTGATAGTCTGGTTTTCTGTCTTGTCTCGTCCAATTTACTTCCTGTGTTTTCCCTCCTTTGTGATTGTCCTGCCCCGCCCTGATGTGCTTCACCTGTTGTCTCACCTGTTTCTGATTTACCCATCACCTCATGTATTTAGCCTCTGTGTTACCCTTGTCTTGTATCAGATCGTTTTGTGGTCATGCCCTTGTGTTTCCTGCATGTGCTTGTTCCTGCATGTGCTTGTTCCTGCATGTGCTTGTTCCTGCATGTGCTTGTTCCTGCATGTGCTTGTTCCTGCATGTGCTTGTTTGCTCCTGCCTATGTTTTGCCCGTCGGTTTGTTATTTTGTAAGTGTTCCAGTCCTTGTACTGCCGTTTTTTGTTGTATTAAATCTCTGAGTTCCACCATCTTCTGCCTGCCTGCCTCTCTCTGCAATTGGGTCCTCACTCTCCCGCTACACATCATAACAACTTTCTGTCATATTTGCTGAAACTGACCCTATGTTCCAGTAGAACTACATGAATTATGTAAAAAAAAAAAAGACAGCTCCTCCTAGTCATGATGGGCCTTTATTTGTAATGGACGAAAGAGGGCGAGAGAGAGGGAAATAGGCCTACTCTTAAATAGTGGTATCAAACTTAAATTGTTCTGTTCACATGGGCTTCTGTTTTATACATGATTTTGGGGGCCACTCCAGTGGCATTTCGTGAGTGTTTTTGTTATTATTTCAGATCGGATAATCTGTAGATTGGTTAAACCTGCGATCCCCTTCAGGTTCTTTAACAGAGGAGGATCAAGGACAGTGTTATTGTTCATGTTATGGTTGTTATTTTTATTTATTTTTTCTCTTTTCTCCACCCCTCCTTTTACCTTTTATGGGGTTAGTGGGAAACTAGGACACAAGCCTTTATCACAGTCTTATCTACCTCAGCCTTATGTAATGCTTTATAGAGCACCTGTGAACCTCAAACGCTTCTGTTACAGCTTTAAAACATTACCATACACCATTATACTCCTATGGCTACTTCTTACAATTTGAACCATAATTCACAAGTACGTTTTGTTTCATGGAATGTTAAGGGATTGAATGGTCCAGTCAAAGGATCCAGAGTTTTCGCCCATCTTAAATCTATCAATGCTGATATTTTGTTTTTACAAGAGACACATTTACGCCTAAAAGATCATACCCGTTTGCGTAAAGCTTGGATCAGCCAAGTCTATCACTCTAGACATAATGGTAGTTCGAAAGGGGTTGCCATTCTCATTAACAAGAAGGTGCAGTTTACACCAACAGAGGTCATCACTGACCCCTACGGCTGCTTTGTCATAATTTGCAGTAGTCTTTTTCAAACCAGTTGAAAAGTTGACAAGCTCTTCTGGTAAATGTGTACTCCCCAAACTGGGACGATACTGATTTTGTTAATAAACTTCTGTCATCGCTACCAAACCTGGATACTCATAAACTAATTTTGGGAGGCGACTTGAATTGTGCTATCAACCCTGCATTAGACAGATCATGTCCCAAAAAATCATCTTTGTCAGGCATGGCAAGGGCATGATCAGCATTCATGGCGCAGAGTGGTTGGATAGATCCATGGTGGCTTCGTAACCCGAATTTGAAACTGTTCTCTTTTTTTCTCCCCAATTTACCGCTCCTTCTCTCGCATAGATTATTTCTTCATTGAAAGCGCATTCATTCCTTCAATAAAATCTGTTGACTACTTAGCTATTGTTATTTCTGATCATGCCCCTGTTGTTTGAGATATTTCCTTTGCTCTGAATATAAAGCAGCGTCCAATGTGGAAATTGGACCCTCTTTTACTGGTGGATAAAGACTTTTGCAAATTTTTGGCAACCAATATAGATGTCTACATCAGCACAAATAAAACTGATGGGATCTCATATTCCCAACTTTTGGAATAACTTAAAGCTTACCTTAGGGGGCAAATTATTTCACATGTGGAACTCTCCTGTATCCTCTGGGCCAATGCCCTCCTTTCCTTTCCACCTTTCTGATTCTGGTTTCAAATATTTAGGAATTACTATTACTAAATCTCGCCTCATTTCAGTCATCAAATTTCACAGTATTAGTTAACCGAATGAAAGATGACTTTAAAACATGGTCTGCTTTGCCACTTTCTTTGACAGGCCGTATAATTGCAGTGAAGATGACCAAAGTTTTCATACTTATTTCAATGTTTACCACTATTTCTTACTAAATCATTTTTTCAGTCAATCAATCAAATGGTAAACTTATTTATAAGGGACAATAAAGCCCGTAGAGTTAAGAAGAACCTTTTACAAAGGCAACGTAGTGTTAGTGGACTCACTTTGCCCAGTTTCATCCATTACTACTGGGCTGCAAATATCCAAAAGATACTTTCTTGGTTACACTCTCCTTGTACAAACGGTGTGTTCTAGAGGAGCAGTCATGTCAGCGTTCTAGTATTAGAGCTTTAATTTACTCTTCTTTACCTCTAAAACCTTCTCGCTTCACCTCTCATCCTATAGTGCTATCCACTCTTAAGATTTGGAACCAATTTCGCTCTCACTACAAGTTTGTTTCTGCCTCTATCCTTGGCCCCATTCACAAAAACCACCTATTTCCTCCATCTACTATGGATCTGTCCTTTATGGAGTGGTGGAAGAGGGGTATTTATTCTTTTCAAGACCTTTACAACTCTAAAGTCCTAGAGAAGTTATGAAAATCTACAGAGACTTCATAACCTACCTTTCAATATCTTCAAATACGACATTTTCTCTTTCTTCCCCACCCTACCAGCACACGAATCCTGGGATGAGTTAACTCTTATAAAGCCAGGAAAAGGATTGTTGTCTGTATTATATCAGAAAATAATCTCTTTAGAGAACCATAACCTAGCCAGGATTCGGTCTAGCTGGGAGGACAAGCTGGGAATTGATCTGGAAGAGTATTGGGAAGGTGCACTGACAAGAGTCAATTCATCATCATCCTGTGCTCTTACTCAGTTTAAAGTGCTACATAGAGCACATTACAGTAAAGCTAAGCTAGCTGAAATATACCCAGGAGCTGATGCAAGCTGTAGCAGGTGTTCTTTTTCCCCTGCTAATCTTACTCACACTTTTTGGTCCTGTCCTTCCCTTGAAATATATTGGTCAGGGGTGTTACAAATTTTATCTGAGGCTCTCAATATAACTATCGAACCGAACCGCTTGATTGGGATATTTGGTATCCTCTCAGAAACAATTACTAGAGCCCAGTCCGATGTTATTGCATTTATCTCTCTGCTTGCCCGCCGTAGAAGCCTTCTAGGGTGGAAATCCAGAACACCTCCATCGCTAGCCCGTTGGCTGGAAGATGTTATGCTTTTTCTTAAGTTAGAAAAAATAAAATTTACGTTGAGAGGGTCAATGAAAAACTTTTACTTGAGATGGCAACCCATCATTACCTATTTTGAGAACTTAAAAGAACTGGAGTCCGAACCCATATGATCTACCTCACATTTCACACATCTCACATCTTTTTTTCTTCTTTGTTTTTTGAGAATGCGCGGTACAGAGGCTCTAAAACACCTACTTTTATGCTACAATTTACAAAGACTATTGTTATCAGTATTATTATGGCATTTCGATATGATGCCTTGATGTCCCCCCCACCCTTTTTTGTTTTGTTTCATTCATTCATTTATTTATTTTTAATCTTTATTTTATTTTTTGTGTTTTTAGTTTTACATTTGATTTTAGATTTGACTTTACTCTTAATCTTTTATTTGTAGTGTTGTAATGCTAGTTCAAGGCATTTTGATGAATGTTGTCTATGATGGTTGTTTGAAGAAAATGGTTAGAAAAAATGGAAATTATTGTTTTGCTACTGATACACACTTTATTCTATGTATTTCCTGTGCAATTTCCATCAATTAACAGATTTTAAAAAACAAAAACAAAAACACAATTAGGACATGCTCACCTCAGCTTTGACCAGAGCGAGAAGAGCGTAAGCTGTGGCCTCCAGTGTGTAAACGTGTCCCGTAGATACTGGCCAGTGGGACAACTCTGAGGAAGACACACACAAATATATTTATAGCACGATGCTGTACCAAAATTTATTTACTAATAATTCCCCAATCCCTCATCTATATTTAATATTATTATATTATATTTAATATTATGTTTAATTTTAACTAAACTTGTTATCCTTGTAAGGTCATTTAGTCCTTAGAAGCAGAGATTTACATAGAGGCTTGTGCATATGACAGCCCGACTGAGATTTTTAAGGTCAATATATATATATATATATATATATATATATATATATATATATATATAAAAAAATCTGATATTTGATTTTTAAACTTTTTACATTAAGATCTTATATTTTGTGAATTTACGGTATTTACTGAATATATATATTTATAATCCTGTGAGTGAAAATTATTTCATGATATCAACCATACCATGTGTGTCGGTCGGGCTCTAATAAACATGTTATAATTATTATTCATGGATGTGTTATATTTTAATCTTTACAATACACCATATACTATTATTATCTACTATTAGTTTAAGAATGTTGCTGTATGACGATACCTTGGGAAGCAAATTTGTAGAGGATCTCCTTGTTCAGTTTCTTTTCATTGGCCAGTGCATATGACGTCATGGCAACAGCATATGAGTAGGTGAGGTGGGGCAAACGCCTTTCCAGATAGGCCACTGCTTTGTGTATACTGGTTTGCAGCATCTGAACAGAAGGAAAAGACGAAGGAAGGAGAAAGGAGAATAATGGGAGAACAGTCGGATAACAGTAATCCATTTATTTCAATCCATATCTGTTCAGGAATGTTGTAACATTTGATCCTGGGAGAAAAGCTGAGACTGGAATGTCCCCTCTCTCTTCTGTGTCTTATGAGCTATAGTGAGCCGCCATTAGTTACAATTACTATTGGGGTGTGGGGTAGTGATGTTGCTCTCAAAACAGACTACTCCACACAGTATCGACCTTTGAAAGCAAGTGTATCACAGCAAGATGTTTTGGTGCCTCTCTTTAATTCACCTCAATCATGTGACCGACAGAGACGAGGCCTTATTACCTCACACTCATATCAGAGAGGTGTCTGGGACCCTTTTCCACCTGGTATTAAAATCTGTCCTGAGTGATCCGATCACATCAAATACGTTTTGAGTGATCTCATTTCCCTACTCTATATGCAAATAAGCACGTACATCATTTCTGTTTGCATATAGGCTGGTGGTGTTTGTGTGTGTGAGGGTGTGTTTTGTTGAGTCTTCCTTTGTCTGAAATAAAGAACCAAATAAAAAAAGAATATTAATAATTTTGAGTCGAAAACCCATGCCTGTTCTTATTGGAAACTGCATTATGTCCTGTGAGAGAACAGAAAGCTGGAAAGGAGACTGGAGTAGCAACAGTACCTAAGGGGGGGTGGGGCTTTGCAAATGGTCAGATGCTTTATAGTGGTTCAGTGCTTCAGTCTTTGTTTCGTTATCACTGGTGTGGAGTCAGTACATGAAGAAATGATAGAGGTGAGGGAGAAAGAGAAAACATTGTTTTGATGTGAGGTACTCACATTAACACTGGCAGCACATAGTGGGCGAGACTCCTGCATGGCAATGAGGCAGAAGGCTGTCATGGAGGCATCTGACTCTCTTTCTACCACCCCACTCTACACACACACACACACACACACACACACACACACACACACACACACACACATTTTACTCATATCATGTTTTCATCTTAATTAACTCTTTTTGTAGCACCAAGATGAAGAACTGATGTCAATTAAATCAGTACACGCACACGTATTGTGTTACTGTACATAAATCCAATCTCTCGAAACTCGCCATCAGTTTGCTGTGCGTTGAGAATCAGAAACCTGATGGCTTCACAGATGTGTTGACTTTGCATTTCCACCAGATTGTTAGCCATGGCAAACACCTTGGCAACATAAGCTGTCAGCCTTAGAGAGGAGAGGAAGCTTAGTTTCATTTATTCACACATGACAAACACCATCCTCACATTGTGAGAATCTAAGTTAGAGGAAGATGTGCAAACAATTATATATGAGTTCATGGATGTTTAGATGCCTCACCAGGTGCTGCTCTCTTTCTGCTGAAACACAGCAAAAGACCCATCACTTTTACGGAAGACAAGCTCATTCTGGTAGCCTGGACACAAACAACACACAGCCACTTTGAGAAGTCCTGTTACATTCAGTGATTATAGCATCTGCCAAATGATTCTGATGGCATAGGTTTCTGTTTGTATTGACAACCCTGGTTAAAACATGGTCTATGAGTCTATGGGCTAGATTTATCAAGCCGTTTGCGCCTGTTTCCAGGCGCTATTTGGTCGCAAAGACGGACGTAACCGATGTGGGCTATTTACAAACAGGGACACTTGGGTAAAATCTCAGATTGTCCTCCACATGAGCGAGAAGAGACAAGTTGCGCTTTCAATATGTGTTTGTGGGAGGGTCGTGGGGAAAGTGGGAGTTCCACCCAAAAAGGTGGGAGGATAAGCGCAAAGTGCACCTAATTATATATTCCGCGGTATTTACAAAGACTGTCAGTAAGAGCCCGCATCTATTCTGCGGGGGAAATTCTCCGCCTCTTAAAAGCAGGTCTGAACCAGCCACAATCGAGTTTCCTCGTAGACCTTTATGCCGCTGGTGAAATGGCAACAGTAATTTGAGCAAGACGAAGACATAGGCGAGGCTGAAAATATTTTTAACACAAGAATCACACTTTGTCAGTGAACACAACATCATTTAGCGTTACAGATCGAGCAGCCGTGCAATATTAGAGTTACTGGAAGAAATCAAAGATGAAATTGAATCTCCGACTCAGCGTTCACATCCCATTCCAGCAGTTGTTAAACTCCTCGCTACATTACACATACTGGCATCAGGATCATTTCAAACAGTCCTAGCATCAGCAGTGGGAATATCGCAGTCTGCACTCAGCCCTATCATAGCACAAGTACCGCTTCGCTACAGCACAATTTACGGTATAGTGGGCGGAGAAAGATGCTGATTGGCTGATGGGTGTCAGGGTTGATAAATACTACACAAAATGTGGAAGCATAGCGTGCGCTATTACCGAACTCTCATAAACAGACGCAGCGCAAACTGCCCTAGTGTTAGTAAATCAGGCCCTATGTGTTGCATTCAGACAATTAATTCTCTCTAGCTCGTTTATGTGGTGCAAGGATATAGCATGCATGACTGTCTACCACCCTGCCTTTTTTATACCAATTCTGCCAATCAGGAACTTTAAAATCCCACACAGAGGGGAATCAATCAATCATTAATATTTCTGTTATCTGTGCTAATAAATACATCTTTGAGCCCACCGGTCTTGATGTGTTGGAGGGCTTCGTTACGTTTCTGAAGGCCCACAGTTTCCCACTGGTTGGTTTTGTCCAAATATGTGGCTGCAATGACTGGTAGAGTCATGCCGTCCATGTTCAACAATCCATTGCCACTGGGCTGGATGATCAGAGTACCCATAGAGTTCCCACTAACCACGTTCTCCACCAGCGCAGAAACTTGTTTTCTCCCTACACACACACACACACACACACACACACACACACACACACACACACACACACAAAACAAAATGTTATAAATCAACAGGAAGAAACAATTAAACAAACAAAAAAAGGTTCCCACAACTAGTAAGGTGATCATTTACCAATTAAAGGTGCAATATGTAATACTGACTGCTAGTGTTTAAAATAGTTACTGCAGTACAAATTCAAAATACTGGAGAGAGTTGTCTCCCCCGCCCCCTACTCCCCAGACTTGAAGTTCCCGTTGGTTGCCAGGCTGAGACTGGAGCATCCAACAATGTTCCTAGACGCTTGTCTCACATAGCCAGACATTACTCCACAGCACAGCGGAGTAGCTAACGTTAGATGCTGGCTATATTGAATATTCATAAAAGCCCATTCTCACGCGGAGCTCTGTACCCAACTAACAGACACACTTTTATGGCTTAGAATTAGAGTAGGAACTGCTACAAACCCCACAACCTTGCAGGCCTTTCCACACGCCGGTCAGACACACTTCCTCGGCTTAGAATTATGATAGGAACCGCTAAAAATACCACTACCTTCCTTTTCCACCTGACTGAAATACACACTTTATTGGCTTAGAATTACAGCAACTTACGCTAAACACACTGCAAACCGAAGGTTCTCTCTTCCCGATTTACAGCCCCACTCTCTTGGTTTCAAATAACTCACCGTTGTCTGCTACGGCCGCTGAAGAGGCTACAAAACAAACAAAAACAAAATAAACAGCCGTGGGCTGCTTGCCTGGTCTTCCGGTAACATTAGCAGTTAGCAGGGTTAGCATGGCGGAGTTAACCAAGACCAGTCGGGATCGCTTTACTGGCTGTGTCTCAATTGTGTTTGCGAGGAACAACTCGGGTACTCCAGCTATATAATTCAATGTGAGTACACAAATGTTGAAATGAAATAAAATGCCCGTGCATTAGCTGTGATAAATTTGCCTGAAGCTAATTGCTTTTTTTGTTTTTTGTGTTTTTCCATTGAAATGTAGTCTGAGATAAAATTTGTCCAGTGATTCATGTGGCAAGATTTCGTTGATTTACAGTTTTGGAGGACTACTTTTTTACCGACAGCTAGAGAAATAAACAATGGATTTCCGAATTTTTGCGGGATGTTGATTTCGGAAATGTCCACTGTTGGAGATGATGGGATTCTGTAGCTCAGGGGGGTGGACAGTGTCTCAGTGACCGTGATCCAGAAAGAGTGAACTGGTTGACAGAGCCACATGGCGTCCAGATAGTGCTACCTAAGGTGCAATGTGAACAGATACCTATGTTTGCTAGGCCCACTTTAAACATTTTCCTTTGGGTGATGTGAGTTCTGTGAATGACTTTGTATTTTACATCACTATGCCAACAGCTAGTCACGTACCTTTGTTAGCTACACAGCTAGCACATAGCGAAGTAGTTTAGTGTGTGTGTCTACAAGTGTGTCCTTTTGTCTGTAAGACATTAGTGTTGAGACTTTTAACTCACACATGAAAAAAAAAAAAGAAAAAGAAATGGGTCTGATGTGTATAAACATAATGGGAACGAGTGTTTTCTTTAAGTTTCTCGGTTGCTCATATGTTACGTTATGTGCGCATGCGCAGCTTCACCTAGAAACGTTAATTATGGCACCTGGCAATCATTTCATCCTCACCCAGACAATCATCAGGAGCACACAGCCCGTTGGTATGTAACTGCTAACTACCCACGTAGGCTAGTAATAATGTTTTATGTTTGTGCACTGAACGTTTACCTCACTGTGTCGGTGTTAGTTGGCCGTGAGCGACTTGTAGCGGTTGCTCGACAATCTGGTTGCTGCATTAGGCTATCATTAGCCGTTTGCGGTGTGCTGAATGTTCCGAGCACTCTGCTGGTTTCTGGTGTCAGTGGTGATGGTGGTGGTTTGGTTCATGATCCGTGGTGGAGCGCCGCGTTATGTTGCGTTTTTGCATGTGTTAATCTTTTGTTGTACAAGGCACATGGTGACATGGGTTCTGTGTCCTGTGACAGCGTCTATAGCAACCAGTGACGGCAGAGCTCCTCTGGTGCTAGGCATTCTGGGTGATGTAGTCAATGTCATTTTAAGCCAGATTAGCCACATTTGATGGTGTTGCAGGCTGCTTTTGATTTCATTATTCATTCATTCATTATTTACGTTATCATTATCATCATTATATTATTTGAGTAATATATTTACATGGTATATATGATTAAAATATTGTCATTATTTGTTTGTTGTATTTCAGGTTTATGACATGTGGTCATTTAATGTAAAAATAGCCCAGACTGCGTTCACTAAAAGAGCCAATTACCTTGCCTCCAAAGTTAGGCCATGTCCACACGAACACGGGTATTTTTATAACCGTGACTTTTTTTACGCGGTTCGGCCTTCCGTCCACATGAAAACACAGTTTCAGGGCACTGTAACCGAACATTTTTGATAACTCCGGCCAGGGTGAGCATTTTCAGAACCGCCGGTTACAGTGTTGTCGTGTGGACAGTATAACCGGGTTTTTTGCCTTGCGACGTCAGAGTGTGCGCCGTTATCCGCTGTGTTTGACGTCATATTGTGCGCCGCTAACTGCTTTGTTGGTGTTTGTTGACAATTCTTTGCAATGGCGGATGAGTAGGATGTAACTTTTTTCTAGGCACTTTGAATTGCCTTGTTGCTGAAATGTGCTATACAAATAAAGCTGCCTTGCCTTGCCTTGCCTAGGCTTATGATTGGCCAAGGTGATTTTACGATTTGGGTTATATCGCCGCCTGCTGGTGTGGCATGCTCTTGACAGCGCTTGCCAGCGTGTTTTTGCGATTTCATGTGGACGGAGATTTATTTTAAACCGATGCATGGGTGGACGGGTTTTTTTTTTTAAAACTGAGGAGAAAAAAACTCTTTAAAGTGGAACTTTAAAGTGGATCACTCCAGAGTAAGAGATGCAGGGTTTGAGTATGCCACAGCTCTGAGGGAAGTGGACGACAATGAAGTCAAAAGTAAGGCGGAAAGCATTGATGGGAAAACAGCAGAATGTGACTGTAAGTTTGACGAAAATGAACAAATTATTTTGATCAGCTTCTGGACAAGGTTCGCCGAGGAGGAAATTACCACCCTCACTAAAGACGCTGGATTAGCCATGGACCAGGCTGAGGCAACGGACCACCAGCATATGACCAGGAGGGAACGTGAACTGATCCATAGGAACCTGGAACGGGAGGTTTACAACCTTGAACGGGGATTGGATGAGTGGAAAGACTTGATCCCTTGGTCCAAGGCAACAGAGTCCAAGGACCCGATCCGGAAGTTGAAGAAACGGCGTGAAAAATTGTGGGATAAGTGGGCATGGCAAGGCGGTTCTCAATCCGACGATGAAGAGAAGCTGGGAAAAGAGGATTGTGGTGCAGGAGGAGCCAGTTGGGGCTTACAATCACAGGCCCCAGATCAGCCTAGAATGTGCACGCTTGCCCATGTTTGCTGGAAATATGAGGGATTACTACCGATGGAAAGCTGAATAGGAGGACTTGCAACGTCTGGGAAACCCTCATGGATTGGAAAATGTGAGGAAGTTCCATCTCTTGGGAAGTCTAGATGAAAAGGTCAAGAGGGACCTTGTATTGTCCAGCTGTGGATCCGCCGCCGACGTGTTCAGGCTCATGGACAACAAGTACGGAAATAAGCCCAAAATAGTGCTGCTAATTGCACAAGAAGTGCAAGGACTGTTCCCCATCAAAGGAAACAACCTGAGGAAGACGATCGAACTGATCCAAGCCACGGAGAGAGCTCTTCGTGACCTGCAAGTCTTAGGGGAGGAAGATGCTGTAAAGAACCGAGTGGTTGTGCAGTCAATTGAAAGTAAACTTCCTGACTCCTTGAAAAAAGAGTGGTTAACACACAAAAATGACCCTGGAAGCGGGTTTTTACCACGCAACCACTAAGACTGTCTACTGCAGTACTTGAAAAAGCAGAAGGACATTCTCGAGGAGCTAGACCAGCTACAGCCCAGCATGGCGGACAATACTGAGAGGTCAAGCGAAAGGAAAAAGGAAAGGAGGGCATTTACCAGAGCCACGTCAGGAAACACCCAAAAAGGCTCTCAACCAAGCTTATGAATCACGTGTGGAGACAACGAGCATGGAGGAAGGCTGTTCGCCTGTAAAGTCTTCCAGAAGGTCAATCTGACAGGTAAGAAGGCTCAGCTTAGGAGAGCAGGAGTATGCTTTAAGTGCTTGCGCATTCATGGTGACGACGGCGGCTGCATTCAAAAGTATCTATGCTCAAAGGGCGACTGTCAGAAAGAGGGCTCTTCAGACCACAATTACTTGCTCTGTCCAAAGCCACAGATCAAGAAGAAAGAGGAAAAGAGCGGAGAGCAGAGCGATGCAAAATGGGGGAAAAGGGGGCTTGGACTAACCAACAAACAGAAGGAGCTCCTTGCTAAACTTTCTCCAGAACTGCGAGCAGAGTTCAAGGAAGCCTTTTCAAATAAGATCACAACAAAAGTGTGTGCTAGCACTGGTTGTGAGCCAAAAGAGTGCCCGGTCATAATGATGCTGTTGAATGCGACGACGAACTCTGGCTAGCTAGTCGGTACGTTGGTTGATCTCGCTTCAGATACCAATTATATCTCTAATAAAGCAACAGAACGTCTCAAACTGAATGGTGAGAACATTAAGTTGATTGTCCAAGGTGTTGGAGGGATGGAGAAAACCATTACTACCAAGAAGTACACTCTGAGGCTGAGGGTAAAAACTCCTAAAGGTTCAATAGCAGAGCACAAACTCCTTTTGTTACAGCCTGGAAGATGTTGCGAAGGTGAACCAAGCTGTCACGCCACAGCAACTGCAGAAGTTCTTCCCAAACATTCCACTCAAGTACTTGGTCTGGCCCGAAGAGATCGACCTGTTGATTAGCCACAGGGAGGGTCGCATGGTCCCACAGCCAGTCCAAATAGTGGGAGACCTCGTCCTCTCGGATGGCCCCCTTGGGAAGACTGTTGGTGGAATACATGACCTCTTTGAAGTGATAGACCTGGCAGGGCACAGGTCTGAAACCCATTTCGTGAGATCAATGAGAACAGCTTCAAGGGCGTACAAAGAGATTCTCGTGGAAACGGAAGGAACCACTAAAGACTTGGTGGAAGGAGAAGGCGCAATCCACCGAAACACTGCAACCACCAACAAAGAAGTCTTTGAATGGTTCCAGTGGGACAGTATTGGTGCCGCCTGTGATCCTCAGTGTGGTAGCTGCAGATGCGGAAGGCAAGGAAATGACCCTAGGGGAGGAAAGAGACTTAGAGAAAATAAAGGAATGTCTCACCTACGTGCAAGCGGACAAGCACAGCGAATCCCCTCACTGGGATGCAGCTTACCCTTGGAAAGGAGACCCCGCCACGTTGCCTGACAATCGACGTGCAGTGGAAGCCACTTTTTTAAACACTGAGAAACGACTGGAGAGAGAGCCGGAATGGAAGGCTGCATACAGAGAGCAAATCCACGATATGCTCTCCAGAGGGGCCGCTGTTAAATTCACCCAAGAGGAAATTGAAAGCTGGAAGGGACCCAAGTGGTACATCAGTCATTTGGTTACTCCTAATCCTCACTTAACCGCCACCCCTGTAAGAATTGTCTGGAACAGCAGCCAAGAATACATGGGAATAAGTTTGAATGATTTACTGTACAAGGGTCCTGACGTTCTAAATCAGATAAGGGGAGTGCTTCTGAGATTCAGGACAGGGTTGTATGCTGCCTTGGGCGACGTGAAAAAAATTTACAACTCTGTCTGGCTAGAAGACAAAGAAGTACACCTCCATCGATTCCTCTGGAGAGACAACCCTGAGGAGGTAATTGAAGTCTTTGCTGTCGTCAGGGTCAACATTGGCGATAAACCTGCTGGTTGTCTTGCCCAGGTGGCTATGAGAGAAACAGCCAACCTGCCCCAGTTCGCAGCTATGGTTGAGGAGCGCCGAGTTTTAGTAGAAGATAGTTATGTGGATGACCTCTTGCTGTCCCACAATGACTTGCGGATACTGGAGAAAATCACCAAAGGAGTGGAAAAGATCTTAAGAGCTGGAGGCTTCTCCCTTAGGCCGTGGGTCTTATCGGGCCAAAGTGGGAGGTCCATAACCACACCTGATGTCATTGTCAGTAAGACAACTGTGAGTGTGCCCAAAACTCTGGTGTTACCCAACCAGATGCGGGACAACGACAGCAAAGCACTTGGAGTCGGCTATGAACCAGAGACTGACAAACTTTGTGTGTTGGCATCCGTAAACTTTTCAAAGAAGAGAGGAAAGATGAGGACAGGAGTTGATTTGTGTGAAGAGGAAGTCAGACGTAAAACTCCAAACCCCCTGACCCGTTGGATGTTGCTAAGCCAGATTGCTGGATTCTACGACCCCATCGGTCTTGCCACACCCGCTAAGCAGAAAGGGGTGATGCTTGTGAGAGAAGCTTACCAAGAAGTGAGTGTTAGCAATCTAGTTAGAGACACTTGGGATGACCCACTCTCACCAAAATTACGGGAGGCTTCCATAAGACTCCTTGCAGAATATGTGAGACTTGCCCAGATCAGGTTTGATAGAGGCCTCACACCAACTGGGGCCATAGGCCAACCAATGGGAGTCACGTTTTCAGATGGAAGTGAGGCTTCCTACGGCGTGGTGCTCTATCTCCGTTGGGAGACAAAGAACGGGGTCGTAGTGCGGCTGGTCGAGTCAAAAGCAAAGCTTACCCCTCTCAACCAGAAAGGAGACGTAATTAAGGCAGAGGTATGTGGTGCTGTCTTGCGATCCGTCTGACAAAATACTTTGTAAAACACTGCCGCATCAAGGTCGCACGCTGGGTCCACTTCGTGGATAGCCAAACGATCCTGGGAGCAATTCACAAGGAAAGCTATGGCTACCAAAGTTTATTCGCTAACCGCATCGGAGAGATCCAGAAGGCTGGACCAGTGGAAGACTGGAGGTGGATTGAGGGCAAGCTAAACATAGCAGACATCATCACAAGGGGAGCAACTCCTGAGGAACTCGATGGAGGATCAGAGTGGCAACAAGGCCCAGAGTTTCGGAGTTTGCCTGAAGGTGAGTGCCCTGTGACGACGGCCAGCGAGATAGTGACTAGCGTTGCTAATGACGTTAAACGGTTGCAGAGACGAGCGTTCTCAGCTGTAGTCACCAAGTCTCAAGAAAAACTCTCAGGTTCCAGCAATACAGATGTTGGGGAAGACTCGCAAGGAGGCCCTGGGGTGTGGCTCTATTGCGCCTAGCTAAACTAGTCTAAACTAGTGTGGAATAGTCTAGCTAGTCTAAACTGTGTGGAATAATCGCCTGGGTTCGGAGAGCTGCAGAAACCTGGCTAAGAACAAGCTACCCAGCCTCAAGTCCAGCAAAGTGGGAGGTGAGGGGCCCCAGGCTGGCTGTGGAAGAGAGAACGGCGGCTTTCCAAGACCTAGCCCTTGCGGCCCAAGACAGTGTGAACTTTCAGGATACAACTTTAAACCGCCTTGTTGTGATCAAAGATGACAACAATGGACTCTTACTTTGTGGTGGTAGAGTCCAGTCTTGGAATGAAGACAGAACAGCTGTACCATTAATTCCATTCCAGTCGTGGCTGGGGGCCTTGCTTGCTAGGGAAGCTCACGAAGCGAATCATGAAGGGGTTGCTGCCACATTTCTGCACACCAAAAGAAAGGCCTGGGTTGTGCAAGGTCGGAGGACCGTGAAGAAGGTGATCAACAAGTGCATCACTTCCAAGAAGCAGCGAGCCCGGCTGTGCCAGCAAGTGATGAACGCTCTTCCTCAGGAACATACCAGTAGAGCAAACCCATTTAAGTATACTACACTGGATCTCTTCGGACCTTTGGAAGTGAGGGACGCTGTTAAGAAAAGAACCAAGAAAAAGGTCTGGGGAGTTGTGTATTGCTGCATGGCTTCTAGAGCCATCCATGCTGATCTCGTTGACGACCAATCTTCTGAGAGCTTTCTCCAGGCCTTCTCTCGATTCACTGCTCTGAGGGGGCATCCCAAAAGATTATGGTCAGACAGAGGCACACATTTTTTTGGGCGCCAGGCCCGCTCTGAGAGAGCTACACAAGCACCTGGCCTGTTTGCAGAAGGCATCCATTGAGGACAAGGCTGCCAAAAATGGCACAGAGTGGCAATGGGACTTTCATCCTGCAGACTCGCCACATAGGAATGGAGCAGCAGAGGCAGCTGTCAAGCTCATTAAGAGAGCTCTTAACAGTCTTGGCGGAACAACTGGCTGCTACACCTGGGGGGAGTTGACCCTTCTCTATTTGGCAGCCAACTTGACTAATGAGCGACCCATCGATGCCAGGGCATAGGAGCAGGAGGACTCAGTGGAGTACTTAACCCCTAACTCCCTTATCCTGGGGCGCACTGGACAAGGAGGAGATGTACGTGGAATCGACATGGAAACCCGCTCATGGCGCAGACTGAGGGCTGTCCAGGCTGGAGTCGACAGGTTCTGGAGGAAATGGAGTGAACTGGCAGGACCAAACTTGTTCATACAACACAAGTGGCACCATGCAGAAAGAAGTGTCAAGGTTGGAGATGTAGTCTGGATCGCGGACCAGAATGCTCTGAGGGGGCAGTTCCGGCTCTGCCGGGTTGCTGCAATGTATCCGGATGAGAAGGGCATCATCCGGGATGCGGACATAACAACCTGCATGGGTTTTCCTGTTCCCTTGCAGTATAGTACGTATGCCCACGACCATCGTCATTCGCAGGGATGTGAGGAGGTTGGTGGTTTTGATTCCTGCTGAAGATCAAGAGGAGGTAAGATAAGTCCTCGCCATGGGTACCCAAAGACTGTGACTCTGTTCTTCTTTGTTCTTAGCTAGTCGGTAACCCTGGGAGGCAACTGAGTGCTTCAAGGGCAAACCTACACTCAGTAGGAGGGCAGGTGGTGGAGCCTACCTCCTTAGTTAAAGTAATATGTTTGTGCCTACAAAGGCTGGCTTCTAGTTCAAGATTCTCATTGAGAGACTCAAGAGACTGTGCCCTCCTTGGCTCTTTGATCAGTCGGCCAAGTGGGAGGTGTTGAGACTTTTAACTCACTCATGAAAAAAAAAAGAAAAAAAAAAGAATAAACATAATGGGAACGAGTGTTTTCTTTAAGTTTCTCGGTATCTCATATGTTACGTTATGTGCGCATGCGCAGCTTCACCTAGAAACGTTAATTATGGCACCTGGCAATCATTTCATGCTCACCCAGACAATCATCAGGAGCACACAGCCCGTTGGCCACATTTGATGGTGTTGCAGGCTGCTTTTGATTTCATTATTCATTCATTCATTATTTACGTTATCATTATCATCATTATATCCATCCATCCATCCATCTTCGTCCGCTTATCCGGTGTCGGGTCGCGGGGGGAGCAGCTCCAGCAGGGGACCCCAAACTTCCCTTTCCCGAGCAACATTAACCAGCTCCGACTGGGGGATCCCGAGGCGTTCCCAGGCCAGGTTGGAGATATAATCCCTCCACCTAGTCCTGGGTCTTCCCGAGGCCTCCTCCCAGCTGGACGCGTGCCTGGAACACCTCCCTAGGGAGGCGCCCAGGGGCAACCTTACCAGATGCCCGAACCACCTCAACTGGCTCCTTTCGGCGCAAAGGAGCAGCGGCTCTCTCCGAGCTCCTCACGGATGACTGAGCTTCTCACCCTATCTCTAAGGGAGACGCCAGCCACCCTCCTGAGGAAACCCATTTCAGCCGCTTGTACCCTGGATCTCGTTCTTTCGGTCATGACCCAGCCTTCATGACCATAGGTGAGGGTAGGAACGAAAACTGACCAGTAGATCGAGAGCTTTGCCTTCTGGCTAAGCTCTCTTTTCGTCTACGGTGCGATAGATTGAATGCAATACCGCACCCGCTGCGCCCGATTCTCCGACCAATCTCCCGCTCGATTGTCCCCTCACTCGCGAACAAAACCCCAAGGTACTTGAACTCCTTCACTTGGGGTAAGGACTCATTCCCTACCTGGAGAAGGCATTCCATCGGTTTCCTGCTGAGAACCATGGCCTCAGATTTGGAGGTGCTGATCCTCATCCCAACCGCTTCACACTCGGTTGCGAACCGATCCAGTGAGTGCTGAAGGTCGCAGGCCGATGATGCCATCAGGACCACATCATCTGCAAAGAGCAGCGATGAGATCCCCAGCCCACCAAACTGCAACCCCTCCCCACCCCGACTACGCCTCGATATCCTGTCCATAAATATTACAAACAGGATTGGTGACAAAGCGCAGCCCTGGCGTAGGCCAACCCTCACCTGAAACGAGTCCGACTTACTACCGAGAACCCGGACCAGGACGGAATCCGCATTGTTCCTCCTCAACCCAAGGTTCGACTATCGGCCGAACCCTCCTTTCCAGCACCTTGGAGTATACTTTACCAGGGAGGCTGAGAAGTGTGATACCCCTATAATTGGCACACACCCTCTGGTGCCCCTTTTTAAAAAGGGGAACCACCACCCCAGTCTGCCACTCCTTTGGCACCGTCCCAGACTTCCACGCAATGTTGAAGAGGCGTGTCAACCAGGACAGCCCCTCCACACCCAGAGCCTTGAGCATTTCTGGACGGATCTCATCAATCCCCGGGGCTTTGCCACTGTGTAGTTGTTTGACTACATCAGTGACTTCCGCCTGGGAAATCGACGACAATCCCCCATTATCCTCCAGCTCTGCCTCTAACATAGAGGGCGTATTAGTCGGATTCAGGAGTTCCTCAAAGTGCTCCTTCCACCGCCCTATTACCTCCTCAGTTGAGGTCAACAGTGTCCCATCCTTACTCTACACAGCTTGGATGGTTCCCCGCTTCCCCCTCCTGAGGTGGCGAACAGTTTTCCAGAAGCACTTTGGTGCCGACCGACAGTCCTTCTCCATGTCTTCTCCAAACTTCTCCCACACCCGCTGCTTTGCCTCTTTCACGGCAGAGGCTGCAGCCCTTCGGGCCCTTCGGTACCCTTCAACTGCCTCCGGAGTCCTCCGGGATAACATATCCCGGAAAGACTCCTTCTTCAGTCGGACGGCTTCCCTGACCACCGGTGTCCACCACGGTGTTCGTGGGTTACCGCCCCTTGAGGCACCTAAGACCCTAAGACCACAGCTCCTCGCCGCAGCTTCAGCAATGGAAACTTTGAACATTGTCCACTCGGGTTCAATGCCCCCAGCCTCCACAGGGATGCACGAAAAGCTCCGCCGGAGGTGTGAGTTGAAAGTCTGTTGGACAGGGGCCTCCTCCAGACGTTCCCAATTTACCCGCACTACACGTTTGGGCTTACCAGGTCTGTCCAGAGTCTTCCCCCACCCCCTGACCCAACTCACCACCAGATGGTGATCGGTTGACAGCTCTGCCCCTCTCTTCACCCGAGTGTCCAAAACATACGGCCTCAGATCAGATGACACGATTATGAAATCGATCATTGACCTTCGGCCTAGGGTGCTCTGGTACCAGGTACACTTATGAGCATCCCTATGTTCGAACATGGTGTTCGTTATAGACAATCCATGACTAGCACAGAAGTCCAACAACAAACAACCACTCTGGTTTAGATCAGGGAGGCCGTTCCTCCCAATCACGCCTCTCCAGGTGTCTCCATCATTGCCCACGTGTGCGTTGAAGTCCCCCAGCAGAACAATGGAGTCCCCCACTGGAGCCCCATGCAGGACTCCAGTCAAGGTCTCCAAGAAGGCCGAATACTCCGAACTCCTGTTTGGTGCATATGCACAAACAACAGTCAGAGTTTTCCCCCCCACAACCCGCAGGCGTAGGGAGGCGACCCACTCGTGAGGCGCCCGGCGCCTCACACCCTGGGCAACTCCGGAGAAGAAAAGAGTCCAACCCCTATCCAGGAGTATGGTTCCAGAACCAAGACTGTGCGTAGAGGTAAGCCCCACCAGATCTAACCGGTAGCGCTCCACCTCCCGCACCAGTTCCGGCTCCTTCCCCCACAGAGAAGTGACGTTCCACGTCCCCAGAGCCAGCGTCTGCCGCCCGGGTCTGGTCCGTCGAGGCCCCTGACCTTCACTGCCACCCATGTGGCATCGCACCCGACCCCAACGGTTCCTCCCACAGGTGGTGGGCCCATGGGCCCATCATCATTATATTATTTGAGTAATATATTTACATGGTATATATGATTAAAATATTGTCATTATTTGTTGTTTGTTTGTATTTCAGGTTTATGACCTGTGGTCATTTAATGTAAAAATAAATAGACAAACACGAGTCGTGACGTGGTGTGCTTCCTGTAAGCCTTTTCGGAGGGGAAATCAGAACAGTTAGTTTGAGAGCTACCTGGCTAGCTTAGCCACGTGGTGTTACATCACAGCCCAATACCGCCCTCATGAGGCTAAATAGCTTTTGTGCAGCTACCACACAGCCTGGCTCGAATGAGCTAACGGCTAGCTAACAGCTAATCTGGGACGTCGCCTAGCAGAATTAGTGCACATGCGCGAACGCTGCATGCTGCCTGTTACGTGCTCCAGCTTTTGCGTTCACTTTTTAAAGTTTTTTTAACTTTTTTTAACTTTCGTTCTCTTTTGTTCGTTCTTGTTTTATCACTTTAACTATGTGAAGTCCTGTCCTCTCTAACGAGGTTGCTTTGGTGAGTTTTTGTGCTTTATTAGTGTTGTTTTTATCAATGCCGCTTTCACCGGGACATGCTGCCTTTGTTTACTCCGGAGTACAGCTGATCGCTCTAATGCCGGCCGGCATTGTGGCCAGACCAGCGAATATACCACCCGAACTCTTGAGAAAAACACACTGAGGACGCAGAGGAGGGAAGCAACGTCGGGGGAATAGAGGAGGGTCGAGACGGGACGGATGTATGGAGAGGAGAAGATTTAAGCCCTGTCTCCCCTCTGTTGTTATCGGATATGTACGATCCCTTAGCAACAAAATGGACGAGCTAACAGCACTAACGCGGAGCCACCCAGAGTACGGTGAGTGCAGTCTGATGTGTTTCACGGAGACATGGCTGCACAGGGACATTACAGACCAGAACGTCTCCGTGGATGGCTTCCACACTGTTCGGGCGGACCGGGTTTGCACCGAGAGTGGTAAGCGGAAAAGGCGGGGGGCTTGCCGTTCTAGTAAACAGCAGATGGTGTTATCCCGGGCATATCACGATTAAAGAACAGCTCTGTAGACCGGATGTTGAACTGCTGGCCGTTGGAGTCCGTCCATACCATCTGCCTAGAGAGATCCCGCATGTCATCATTGTTGTTGTGTACATCCCTCCCTCTGCAAACCCAACATCTGCCTGCAGCATCATTCACACCACCATCTCCAAACTACAGACTCAACACCCCAGTGCCCTCATCATCATGTCGGGAGACTTTAACCACGTCACCATGAATAGAGTTCTGACGTTCTAACAATATGTGAGCTGTCCTACCAGAGAAGAGAGGACCCTGGATCTGATGTATACTAATGTTAAGGAAGCATACATCTCCTCTTCTCTCCCCCTTCTTGGCAGGTCAGATCACAACCTGGTTCACCTCAAACCCTGATATGTGCCTCTGGTGAAGAGGAAGCCTACAACCACAAGAACAGTGAGGAAGTGGTCGGAGGAGGCTTATGATGCACTGCAGGGCTGCTTTGTTGCCACATTGATGGGCTCACAGAGCGCATCACTGACTACATTAATTTCGGTGTGGACTGCAATGTCCCTTCTCGGACTGTAACCTCCTACGCCAATAATAAACCTTGGATCACCAAGGACATCAAGGCCATCCTGAATGAAAAGAAGAGGGCGTTCAGAGATGGCAACCGTGATGAGGTGAGGAGAGTGCAGGGGGTACTCAAACTCAAAATCAGGGAGGCTAAAGACAGTTATAGAAGAAAGCTGGAGAGTAAACTCCAGCAAAACAACATGAGGGATGTGTGGAGCGGCATGAGAACCATCACTGGGTTCCAGAAGACTGGTGGCTTGGGGTTGGAGGGCTGTGTGGACCGGGCCAATGATCTGAACCTATTTTTTCAATAGGTTTGATACTGTAGCCCATCCCCCACAAGTCTCTGCTGCTGGATGCCCAACAAAAACTGCCACTTTAACTCCTCCTCCTTACAGACCCCTTGTCTGCCTCTCACCACCTCTATTCACACCCTCCTACTCCACCCCTCCCCCCTGCTCTACACCATGTCCTCTACAACCTGAGGACCTCACCCCTCCCCCACGGTCACCTCTACAGTGTCCTTCACACCTGACCTGGTGAGAAGACAGCTGACAAGACTCCACTCTGGTTAAGCTGCTGGCCCAGACGGTATATTTCCTAGGGTGCTTAAAGCCTGTGCCCCCCAGCTGTGGGGAGTACTAAGTCTAGTCTTCAGGCTGAGCCTGCACCTACAGAGGGTCCCCGTCCAATGGAAGACATCCTGCCTCGTTCCTGTGCCAAAAACGCTGCGTCCCATCGGCCCTCAGGACTAGCAGACCAGGGACTCTGACGTCTCACATCATGAAGACCTTCGAGAGACTCATCCTGGAGCAGCTAAGGCCTATGATCAGGCCCTTCACTGATCCACTACAGTTCGCCTACCAGCCCAGCCTGGGAGTTGAGGACAGTATCATCTACCTGCTGAACAGAGTCTACACTCATCTGGACAAGCCTGCGACCACTGTGAGAGTCATGTTCTTTGACTTCTCCAGTGCTTTCAACACCATCCGTCCAGCTCTACTGGTGAGAAGATGACTGCGATGCAGGTGGAGGCCCCCATCGTGTCCTGGATTGTTGATTACCTGACGGGCAGACCACAGTACGTACGCCTAAAGAACTCTGTGTCTGACAGGGTGGTCAGCAACACTGGGGCTCCACAGGGGACTGTCCTCTCTCCCTTCCTCTTCACCCTCTTCACCTCATACTTCAACTATTGCCACCTGCCACCTTCAGAAGTTTTCTGATGACTCGGCAATAGTTGGCTGCATAGAAAAGGGTGATGAGAATGAATACAGGACTATTGTGGACATGAACCATCTGCAGCTCAACGTGACAAAAACTAAGGAGCTCGGAATGGATCTGAGGAGGGCGAAATCATCTGGGACCCCTGTTTCCATCCGGGGGGTACCTGTGGACACTGTTGAGGAGTACAAGTATCTGGGGGTGTACTTAAATAATAAGCTGGACTGAACTACAAAACGCTGAGGCTGTCTACAAAAAGGGCCAAAGTCGACTATTTTTCCTCAGGAGGCTGAGGAACATCTGTCGGTCGATGCTGAGGATGTTCTATCAGTCTGTTGTGGCCAGTGCCATCTTCTTCGCTGTCACATGCTGGGACAGTGGGATGAAGGTCGCAGACACCAACAAACTGAACTAACTGATCAGGAGGGCTGGTGATGTCATGGGGGAGGAGCTGGACACACGGACGACCATGGCTGAGAGGAGGATGCTGTCCAGGCTTCTGTCCATCTTGGATAATGTCTCCCACCCTCTCTAGGACACACTGGCCCAGCACCTTCAGCAGAAGACTCCTCTCACCCAGATGCACCACAGAGCACCACAGGAAATCCTTCCTGCCTGTGGTCATTAAACTCTACAATGCCTCCCTCGGAGAGTCGAACACTCACTCTCTGTAATCTCTCAAACACCCCTCCTCCTTGCACACGCTCTCTCTCTCTCTCTCTCACTCTCACACACACACACAGCACCTCACCACATGCTGGTTTGTTTTTGCTTTGTTTTGTTGTAGTTAAAAAAGTATATTGGTTTTAATTTATTGAAGAATTACTGATTGTCCATTGATCATTTTTATCTATAATAATCTATCTCTATGTTGCCTGTGATTGTTTTGTGTATGTTGTTGTAATAATTGTTGGTTGACCACAGGTAGTGCTTGAATTCACCCTTCCTTTTTTTTTTTTTTTTTTAAAGAAAACCAGATAGATTAACCAAGTTAAGATTTGTATTTTAAAGGGAACACCACCTAAATGAGACTGTTTCACCGTTCGATTATTGGTCCCTGACTTCCAGGATGGTGCCCCGTTTTGATTGTTTGTCATTTTGGTGGAGTTATGAATACACATATTCATAACTTTATTAACATGGATGAAATATCTTTGATAATTTGCCAATAATTGAATCTGTACCCTACGAAATTCCCAACATAGGGAAGTTCCTGCCAGACTTCTCCACAAAGCTATATCCTATCACTGGCCTGCTCAGGAGAGAGAGTAAAATGGGTTTGGGGTGAAATGCAAGAACCGGCGTTTAACAAGGTTAAAGCAATGCTCGTGTCAGCCCCAGCACTGGCATATTATGATGCCAATTGGAAATCTGTGATAAGCGCAGATGCAAGTAGCTATGGCTTAGGAGCTGCATTATTACAGTAACATGAGGGTGACTTATAGCCAGTGTCATTCTGCTCTGACATGCTGTCTGACTCTGAGAAGAGATACTCTCAAATAGAAAAAGAGTGGTTGGCGGATGTGTGGGCATGTGAACATTTTGCACGTCATGTGCCCTGGTGCCCCTCATAAACACTTGGAGAAAGCCCCTCCAAGGTGCCAAAGACTCCTCATGCACCTTTTAAGGTCCATGTAGTTGCCAAGCATGTTTGCCTAGTTTATGACTAAAAACGTGTACGCTCACCAATAAAGAAGGTTAAACTCATGTCGGACTAACAGGTTCTTTCTTAATTATTACTCTTCATGACACTGAATGCTTATCTGTTCTGGAGGAAATTAGCCAACTTGGCGTCCTTTTCGGCTCTAAGCTGTCTCCATCTTTCAAATACATCTCCAATATTTACCCAGGGTTTTTTACGTCACTGGTGTTACAAACTGTTAGAAACATGCCGTTTTTTTTTAGGTTGGGTAGAATTCCGTTTGTTTGTTTGCTCATTTCATGGCTGTACTAACATTACAGCTGTAGCACGCTAGGTTTACGTTTTTACAGGTATACAGTACAGGCCAAAAGTTTGGACACACCTTCTCATTCAAATGCGTTTCCTTTTATTTTCATGACTATTTACATTGTAGATTATTACTAAAGGCATCAAAACTATGAATGAACACATATGGAATTATGTACTTAACAAAAAAGTGTGAAATAACTGAAAACATGTCTTATATTCTTCAAAGTAGCCACCCTTTGCTTTTTTATTAATAAGGGAAATAATTCCACTAATTAACCCTGACAAGGCACTCCTGTGAAGGTAAAACCATTTCAGGTGACTACCTCATGAATAGGGTTGGGTACCGAAACTCGGTGCCAATAGGGAACCGGTGCCGACGTAAACGGTAGTAATGAGACCGAATAATAACGAAAATTTCGGTGCCTCATTTCGGTGCTCGACTTTACACCACACCTGACAGCATGTAACGTTAGCCTACCTTTAGCTAGCAGCTGGATTAATCACGGTTAAACGTTAAACAGTGTAAAGTGTGACTGGATTTCACTGTGGAGGACTTCTACAGCGGGATGTAACAGTCTGCTCTGCAGCGCAGCAGCTGCCGTTGTCGCAATTCATAGATATACAGTATGTTTATATGGTCGGAATTAAACTACACAGACGGTGCGTTCACTTGCAGCTGCCGTTGTCAAAATTAAACAACACAGACGGTGCGTTCACTTGCAGCTGCCGTTGTCAAAATTAAACAACACAGACGGTGCGTTCACTTGCAGCTGCCGTTGTCAAAATTAAACAACACAGACGGTGCGTTCACTTGCAGCTGCCGTTGTCGGAATTAAACAACACAGACGGTGCGTTCACTCGCAGCTGCCGTTGTCGGAATTAAACAACACATACGGTGCGTTCACTTGCAGCTGCCATTGTCGGAATTAAACAACACAGACGGTGCGTTCACTTGCAGCTGCCATTGTCGGAATTAAACAACACAGATTCACTTAAAACAGGTAGCCTTGTGGTGCATTCACAGTAATTGTAAAATACCCTTTTCCCATCTGGGGTTCAACAGCAATTTACTGGTGAAATAAGTTATTGTTATTGTTATAGTTATTACATTATTATTAAATTTTTAATTTTGACCATGGCCTTAGCAATAAACTAGTCACTGACTGTTGTTTACTACACTTATTTTTTTCTTCTTCTTTTTTTTTACTTTATTGAAAAGTACCGGTTCAGGCACCGTTTAGGCACCGGCACCGTTTTAAAAGTATCGATTTAGCACCGGAATCAAAAAAAAAACCAAACAATACCCAACCCTACTCATGAAGCTCATTGAGAGAACACCAAGGGTTTGCAGAGTTATCAAAAAAAGCAAAGGGTGGCTACTTTGAAGAATCAAAAATATAAGACATGTTTTCAGTTATTTCACACTTTTATGTTAAGTACATAATTCCATATGTGTTCATTCATAGTTCTGATGCCTTCAGTGAGAATCTACAATGTAAATAGTCATGAAAATAAAGAAACACATTGAATGAGAAGGTGGGTCCAAACTTTTGGCCTGTACTGTATCTGGCAACCTGGCCTGGCTGTCAAACTGGGCAGTTGATAACACACAGGCCAAAACACAAACAAGATATTTTGTCACGCAACGGAAATTTCAAAAGGAGAAAATACTAGCATTAGAATTGTTGTCAGAAAAGATAGTATTTCAACTTAGCATGTTTCATTAATAGCTGATGATGCATTGGTGTCATTTTTGGATTTATTCCAGTACATATATTACATATTGGACCTTTAACACCTATGCAGAGTTCATTGTACAGCCACTGTATGACATAACATGCCGAAATATGATATAATATCTGACCTGTTACAAAGAACTGTGTGCTAGTAGGTGTATTTCGAACCAAATCTTTGAAAGGAATTCCACTGTTGAGAGTTTCTTCTTGTTGACCACCTAAAGGGAGAAACAGTGGGCAAGTCGGGGTATTAGGTAGAAAATGGTAAAAACATATTACTACATTACTATATATTGTGGCTAATTAATGGGTAAACTCACCTACACCTTTAGTAGTGGGGTCTAGGAGTATAATCTGAGGAGATTTAACCAGTACGCCTTCAGGCTGGAAAAACAATAGCAAGGACAAACATTAGAAATTACAACTATTCTGGAGTGATGGCTGATTCCGTTAACTGACATTAACACAAGAGTTTACAGGTTTACTGTATCCAACCGGCAGTCAATGTTTTTTTTTTAAAACCTACAATAACTATAATTTACTAACCTTTAACACATGCTTTTTACTGTAACCACAACAACAAAGCTCAACAAGCAGTACTTATTTTAACCCAAATGTTTTACCCAAAACATGATTCTTTCCCTACACCTAACCAAGTCGTTTTTCTGCCTAACCCTATCCATAGCATTGTCATATCATTAAATGGATAATAACAGTGATTTTGGATAGCCCAGACAAATCAAGCAAGTGACTGCCTATAAAATCCATATACTGTACATTCAAACCATAACGCTGTAAATGTATATGTTAAGTTTAAACTTTTTTTTTTGCAGCTTGAACATTAAAGAGAACAGTTTGTATATGATATGACTAAGATTTAAACCCCCTAGATGGAGTCTGTTTTTTCTTACCACCACCAGCAACTTCTTGATGATTCCATCATTGAGCAAAGAATCCTTAACAGCTGCTTTGACCTCAATATTATATTTTCCTTCTTTCATAGGAATAATGATGAAGGGTACAGCTTGTGTAGTTTGGGCCCCCATTTTGACTTCCTGGCGATACTTCCCACGTTTAAAAGCTGAACTGCATACATGCTCCTCCTCAGTCAGATCCACAAGCACCTTAAAAAAGGGGCAAATATGGAGAAGGAGACTGTATGTCAGTCCAATATGTACTGTTGTCTTTGCCCTTTTCTTTGCAAACTCCTGCAAAAAATTAATGAATGAAAAATCTCCACAGCACTGCGGAGCATGTCTTCTGGAACACATGCTCATACATTTTAAACACATGCACGTAACACCGCAGTTGCAATTTTAATCACACAACTGCTCTATTCAATGTAATGGTTGCAGTCTTAAACATTCAGTTTACATCATGAAACTGAACAACATCACTTTAAGCAAAAATACTTAGTAATGGTCAGAAAAACATCTGGGGCTTTAAATGAGTCACGTAAAACTACTTCAATGAAATAGTAACAATGTCATGGAGTTAAGTTGGTAAAAGTTGGTTAATTTTTTATAAAAGTCTTATCTTACTTGTCTTTTGGTTTCAACATGTTTGCTCCCACATTACTAAGGCCACTAAAGTTTCCACCTAACACCAACCGTACATGTACAGTATGTCGTTATAAGCTGCTTGCACAATCACCTTAACGGTCATCAGTTCTCTAAATCCCAACCAGTTAATCGGTCGTCGTACAGTCTGGCGAGGTCAGTGGCTCGAGTCTGTTAGATGTGTTCCATTGGAGGGGGCCATCAAGCTTTATTTTCACGGATCTAGCCTGCATAGTTGGGAGGGCGAGCACTGCCGGCAGTCGGACTCAAATGACCCATCTGATTGATGAATTTCCGTAAGAACCAGACCCACGTGACGTGTTCGTTCAATCAGCTGTCGGTTGTCAAACGTGGATGACTAGAGTCTCTCAAAATCTGATGAAAATCTTTTAAACTAACCTTTCTCGATCTGAAATGAGGACAGATTCATACACTGCATGGCCTATTTCTCGCTAAAATTGTTTTCAGAAACATGTTTCGGTGAACTATTTTAGTAAAATTTGACCGATGGTTTGGCCGTTTGAAAAACCAAAAATCCGGTAGCAGCAGCCAAACCCACGTGACGGGTTCGTCCATTCAGCTGCCGGTTTTCATTTTTGAGCGACAATACAGATTAGCGCCGCCTGCTGTTATAAAGATGTATTATGTCTTGTCGCTTCAGTGTGTTCCGAGGCATTTTTTTGATTAACACAGGGAGACTGCCTTTTCTGCCGATGGTCGGCCAGTCTGGTCAGTCTGCAGAGGCGATTAGTGAGGAAGGTCTGGACCTGAAACACCAGAGCAGAGTAACACAGACTTACAGTGAGAGGATCAGGGCTGTTGTTGTGGAGGATTGCCTTAATTTCCAGCTGCTCTTGACGGACAGCAGAGTACGGCAGCCTGAGATCAATGAAGAATTCCTTCCGGATAATGACCTCTAATGGCTCCCCAACACAGATTCCTTTAAGTTGAGATGAAACAAGTAATGAAACAGAGAAAAACAGAGGAGTGAACTGTAATAGATGGGAGAGGATTAAGGGTAGAGGCCCAATTTAAGCACAAGGAAGCTTTTAGTCACTGAATCCTCACCGTGAGTTCTTGACAGACTAATGCCAGTGAACTGCAAGGTTGTCATTGAATCTAGCAAAGGAATGGTTTTCATCAATGTTGTAGTGTCACTGAAACAAATAAAAGTGTTAACACTTTGAGAGGTAAAGAACAGCTCTACATCCTAGTGGTGTCATTAGGAAGTCATCAGTGTATTGTTTGTGTCTATATTTTAGTTGACTCACCAGTTAGGGTTTTCCTGAGGACAAGCAGGCAGTATGAAGTCTGACCACAGCCAACTTTCATGGAAGTAGGTGCGAGAAAAAATTTCATTGCTGTCCATGTAACTGTTGTCTTCCTCACCTATAGTGTTATTAAAAATGAGGTAAGAAGATACAGGGGGGGGAAGAAGAATTCTGAACTGGAAAGCTGTTAGAAATGTTTCTATTTGTTATTTAATATTCTAGTCAGGTCAGTTTTAATAAAATAGAGCAAAATCACAATCAGTACAACATGGGACACACTATCCTAGCACAAAAAAATGGAAAAAGGAGGGGAAAACCTGCAAGAAATGAGGGATCCCTGTCTCTTCAGTATGGAAAAGAGCAGTATGAAGGAACAGATTGACATATAAAGTAAATGACGTATGAAGTAAAAAGTGTTTCAACTCACTTTTATCTTTCCACTTATATATAGCATGGCAAAGGTAAGTATTGTAAAAGTCAACGACACAAGATGTCCAACTACAACTACTACAATGAGATTGTGCAGAGCCTGAACTGTGTGACAGAAGATGACTGAATATGGGGTTATTGGCTAGTTTAGAGCTGTGGTTCTTACCTAAGCTGGTTGTGATGTCCATTATAGTAGCAGCTCGTTTCCTCCTGCTGGGGGCCGGGCATTTCAATTCTGGAAACGCAACGCAGATAATATCTTTATGAGAACCCAACCAAGCTGTAACTAGACTTGAGTTTTGCTCTGTATAATTGATCGGGTGCGATGCCACATGGGTGGCAGTGAAGGTCAGGGGCCTCGACGGACCAGACCCGGGCGGCAGACGCTGGCTCTGGGGACGTGGAACGTCACCTCTCTGTGGGGGAAGGAGACGGAACTGGTGCGGGAGGTGGAGCGCTACCGGTTAGATCTGGTGGGGCTTACCTCTACGCACAGTCTCGGTTCTGGAACCGTACTCCTGGATAGGGGTTGGACTCTTTTCTTCTCCGGAGTTGCCCAGGGTGTGAGGCGCCGGGCGGGTGTGGGGATACTCACAAGCCCCCGGCTGAGCGCCCCGCTGTGTTGGAGTTTACCCCGTGGGCGAGAGGGTCGCCTCCCTACGCCTGCGGGTTGTGGGGGGGAAAACTCTGACTGTTGATTGTGCATATGCACCAAGCAGGAGTTCGGAGTATTCGGCCTTCTTGGAGACCTTGACTGGAGTCCTGCATGGGGCTCCAGTGGGGGACTCCATTGTTCTGCTGGGGGACTTCAACGCACACGTGGGCAATGATGGAGACACCTGGAGAGGCGTGATTGGGAGGAACGGCCTCCCTGATCTAAACCAGAGTGGTTGTTTGTTGTTGGACTTCTGTGCTAGTCATGGATTGTCTATAACGAACACCATGTTCGAACATAGGGATGCTCATAAGTGTACCTGGTACCAGAGCACCCTAGGCCGAAGGTCAATGATCGATTTCATAATCATTTCATCTGATCTGAGGCCGTATGTTTTGGACACTCGGGTGAAGAGAGGGGCAGAGCTGTCAACCGATCACCATCTGGTGGGAGTTGGGTCAGGGGGTGGGGGAAGACTCTGGACAGACCTGGTAAGCCCAAACGTGTAGTGCGGGTAAATTGGGAACGTCTGGAGGAGGCCCCTGTCCGACAGACTTTCAACTCACACCTCCGGCGGAGCTTTTCGTGCATCCCTGTGGAGGCTGGGGGCATTGAACCCGAGTGGACAATGTTCAAAGTTTCCATTGCTGAAGCTGCGGCGAGGAGCTGTGGTCTTAGGGTCTTAGGTGCCTCAATGGGCGGTAATCCACGAACACCGTGGTGGACACCGGTGGTCAGGGAAGCCGTCCGACTGAAGAAGGAGTCTTTCCGGGATATGTTATCCCGGAGGACTCCGGAGGCAGTTGCAGGGTACCGAAGGGCCCGAAGGGCTGCAGCCTCTGCCGTGAAAGAGGCAAAGCAGCGGGTGTGGGAGAAGTTTGGAGAAGACATGGAGAAGGACTTTCGGTCGGCACCAAAGTGCTTCTGGAAAACTGTTCGCCACCTCAGGAGGGGGAAGGGGAACCATCCAAGCTGTGTACAGTAAGGATGGGACACTGTTGACCTCAACTGAGGAGGTAATAGGGCGGTGGAAGGAGCACTTTGAGGAACTCCTGAATCCGACTAATACGCCCTCTATGTTAGAGGCAGAGCTGGAGGATAACGGGGATTGTCGCCGATTTCCCAGGCGGAAGTCACTGATGTAGTCAAACAACTCCACAGTGGCAAAGCCCGGGGGTTGATGAGATCCGTCCCAGAAATGCTCAAGGCTCTGGGTGTGGAGGGGCTGTCCTGGTTGACACGCCTCTTTAACATTGCGTGGAAGTCTGGGACGGTGCCAAAGGAGTGGCAGACTGGGGTGGTGGTTCCCCTTTTTAAAGGGGGACCAGAGGGTGTGTGCCAATTATAGGGGTATCACACTTCTCAGCCTCCCTGGTAAAGTCTACTCCAAGGTGCTGGAAAGGAGGGTTCGGCCGATAGTCGAACCTCGGGTTGAGGAGGAACAATGCGGATTCCGTCCTGGTCGTGGAACAACGGACCAGCTCTTCACTCTCGCAAGGATCCTGGAGGGAGCCTGGGAGTATGCCCAACCGGTCTACATGTGTTTTGTGGATTTGGAGAAGGCGTATGACCGGGTCCCCGGGAGATACTGTGGGAGGTGCTGCGGGAGTATGGGGTGAGGGGGTCTCTACTCAGGGCCATCCAATCTCTGTATGACCAAAGTGAGAGCTGTGTCCGGGTTCTCGGTAGTAAGTCGGACTCGTTTCAGGTGAGGGTTGGCCTCGCCAGGGCTGCGCTTTGTCACCAATCCTGTTTGTAATATTTATGGACAGGATATCGAGGCGTAGTCGGGGTGGGGAGGGGTTGCAGTTTGGTGGGCTGGGGATCTCATCGCTGCTCTTTGCAGATAATGTGGTCCTGATGGCATCATCGGCCTGCGACCTTCAGCACTCACTGGATCGGTTCGCAACCGAGTGTGAAGCGGTTGGGATGAGGATCAGCACCTCTAAATCGGAGGCCATGGTTCTCAGCAGGAAACCGATGGAATGCCTTCTCCAGGTAGGGAATGAGTCCTTACCCCATGTGAAGGAGTTCAAGTACCTTGGGGTTTTGTTCGCGAGTGAGGGGACAATGGAGCGGGAGATTGGTCGGAGAATCGGGCGCAGCGTGTGCGGTATTACATTCAATCTATCGCACCGTTGTGGACGAAAAAGAGAGCTGAGCCAGAAGGCAAAGCTCTCGATCTACCGGGTCAGTTTTCGTTCCTACCCTCACCTATGGTCATGAAGGCTGGGTCATGACCGAAAGAACGAGATCCAGGGTACAAGCGGCCGAAATGGGTTTCCTCAGGAGGGTGGCTGGCGTCTCCCTTAGAGATAGGGTGAGAAGCTCAGTCATCCGTGAGGAGCTCGGAGAGCCGCTGCTCCTTTGTCGAAAAGGAGCCAGTTGAGGTGGTTCGGGCATCTGGTAAGGATGCCCCTGGGCGCCCCCTAGGGAGGTGTTCCAGGCACGCCCAGCTGGGAGGAGGCCTCGGGAAGACCCAGGACTAGGTGGAGGGATTATAACTCCAACCTGGCCTGGGAACGATCGATCCCCAGTCGGAGCTGGTTAATGTTGCTCGGGAAAGGGAAGTTTGGGGTCCCCTGCTGGAGCTGCTCCCCCCGCGACCCGACACCGGATAAGCGGACGAAGATGGATGGATGGATGGATGGATAATTGATAGGGATGCCTTTAAAAACCATGTGTATTATTTTTTGCAACCTCTGCTGGAATGTGCCCACAACTCACTTCCAACCTTAAGACCTGAGCTGAAGTAGGCCAGTGTGATAGCGTCGACTATCCGGTGAGAACGTCTTTGTTTGTTTAATAATGGGCTTACATCTGTGATGCGTTGGACTCAAAAAACTGGTCCCCCTTTTCTTGCAGGTCCTTTTTCTTGCCACATTTTGGTACAAAAGCAGGATTGGGCTTTAGGGTTACCAGGGGTGAATCGTGTACAGGCAGGATGCACAGACAGAGTGAGATATCGCTCACATGTTTATCTGTTACTAACACCATAACCCTCTGTGGTGCACAGGATTCAGTCTGAGAAAAGAAAAAATCTCTTATGTACAGCCTGCCACCAACAGTGCTGACACCATCAGTCCCAATAGCCTGAGACACAGACCGTACAGACCTGTTTCCAACCAAATGTGCCAGAGTGGAACTAAAAGAGTCCACTCCCTGTGAGCAAATTTAGTCAGACATGGAAAAGTTGTGTCCCTTCTCGGTGTTAACTCACTCTTTTCCTTGTTGACCACCAAACCCAGATCAGCCAGGTTTGGCAACATAATTTCCGAGCACGGCAGCAGTAGCCATTTGTCCAGGTTGGCGACCCGGTGGATGCCCCGCTCCCTGAGGCGACTATAGCTGCCTCGACACGTTTGTGATGACAGTTTTGTTTAGTTTAGTTTAAACAGCTAGAACCTCGTTTAATATACTCGCACTGTGGATATTTTATATGGTCTGTAATATTTTCTCTACCCTCACCAGACCAACAGCATTGGTAGGTTTACTCTGCATGGCGGTGGATGTTGTTTTTTGAAGAAAATAATTTATAATTTATTTCATATTGGGTGGCACAGGCACACCTCTGGTAACAGTATGAATGCAGGGCCCTGACGCGTAATGATATATCAGTGTGTCTGTAAATACGAGAGGGGGCTTAACCCAAAGTTAGACAATAAAATGAATTCTGAAGGGAAGAAAAATCAGTGTCACCTTGTCTGTCAGGAGTCCCCGAAGCTGTGTTTGACTCAAACAACAGCCCAGCATCGTAGAACACACCCATTCCATCCTTCCCTCCACCTGGTGTGCAGCCTGTGTCGTACTTCTCTACAATATCCCACACCTGAGCAGAGCGAAAGTCATTCACACACACAAATACAACCAGACAAGACATAGGGTCACACTAGTTACATAAGTTAAACGGACATATCTATAAACTCATATGACAGTTAAGTTACGGCAATAAACACATGTATGAGCAGTGGCAGTTCTACATTGAATGACGCTCCGGACGAGACCCCCTTCGAGCGCATCAGATATATATATTAAAAAAAAGCAGAGAGCAACAATAATATAAAATATTAAAAATAATATGAGAATAAAATATAGAATAAATATTCTAAATAGCACAAATCCTTCATGACACAAATGTGAAAGACACCCTAAAGAGAATCTATTTATTACACTATAGCACTAAGAACAGAAAACAAACTAAAACTTAAACCTGACCCTTCTGGCCTTCCTTGATGCAAAATCATCAATGATGTCATCGTATGAAATCTGCTAACCTATTGAGTGATTGGGATGACGGAAAGGCCAGTGATCCGCTCCTGGGACATGGTTGACATGGCTCTTCTCTGCTTGAGCCACAGTGACTGACAGAGTAAGGGCAGTGCAATTATCATGCGTAAAAGTGATGAGCTCAAGGAGTATCATGGTCCCACGTCACCCCCCCTTGTCCTGACCATTCCATTTGCGAGACCCAAAGGTGAACTGCACCCCACCCATCTCGCTGCAGCCCGTGGTAAGGCGGATGTCCCCGCCTCTTGAAGAGATGCTCCTCTCTCAGGAAGTAGGGTGCCTGCTATGATAAATAACAGAAAACCACTTCGCGGCACAGAGGATTTTTTTTTTAAGTTCTCGTGCCGTCCCCAATGTGTCATGAAAAAATGCCGCCCTAGGCAGCTGCCTGGTTCGGCTGTGCCAAAAACCTCTACTGTTTACGAGACACATTTACACATGCTGTCACGCCTGCCCCGCTCTTATGGTGTTTTTTGTGTTCCATTTAGAAGTATTTCTGTTCCCCTTAGTGTTTCTTCTTTTTTACTTCCTATCTTTTGGTTTTCCCGCCTTTGTTATTGTCTGTCTTTGACCTGTTCACCAGTCCTTGTGTCAAGTTTCTTTGTTGTAGTTGGTTTCATGTTTCTATTGGTTTTCCCATTTCCTGTTTTATTTTGAAGTCTGTCTTTTCTCCCTAGTCTTCCCACCCTTGTGATTGCCCTAATGTGTTTCACCTGTTTCCCTCTCCTTGTGTCAGCTGTCTCTTGTTTACTCATTTACTTGTGTATTTAGTCCCTTTGTTTTCTGTGTCTGTTGCTGGTGGATTGTTGTCATTCGTTGTTCCGTGTTACTGTGTTTTTCACTTTCGCCTTACTCACCTGTTCTGTGTTCCTGTGTCTTTTTTGGATTTGCCCTGCTTATACTTTTGTAAGTCTCTTTGAGTGTTCATTAAAGTAATGTTCTTTCTTACTGCTGCCCTCTCCTCGTATTCCTGCATTTGGGTTCAAGCCTACAACCCTGACACATGCAATGTATTTACTGCAGAACAAATTTATACTGGATATTATTTGAACCCAAACACTAACAAATATGAAAGTTAATGTGTCATTTTTTATTAATAGCTTTGTATTTTTTTTTAAATGAAACTACTGTCAGCTATTTTTGTTAAATATAAGTTAAAGAAATTACCTTTTTCTGGGTGAGACGGTGCTTGTTGTTGAGGACATAGACGCCTTTGTCAACTGCCACCAGTCCCACTGTGGCCCCTGGGTCTCCAGTGATCTTCAGACCAAACCTCTTTCGAGGCCCATAGGACCGATAGGGGTTGGATGATTCCAGCCTCAGCTAAAAATAAAGGGGAGGTCAATGAATGAGGCAACGTTAAAGCAGTTACACACATCTTACTATCTGTGTCTCACCGAGCCCATGCAGGAGTCCTTTACATCCACCCAAACAGAGTCTGATACCACTTCATTGCCATTTGTGTGGTAGTAGGCTATGATGCGGAACGATGGCAGCATTTCTTTGGTAACAGTGACTTTCAGGGTATTCACTACATGGCTTCTTGTGTTGAAACGGCCATTTTTCACCAGTTGACCTCTGTTCAGGATCTATGGACATAGATAACATCAGTTCTTATCCGACATGTATAGACTACACAGGTTGAGGGATGCAACACAAAGTTATATATGCACACATGCAGGTGTAAAACATCTCTCACCAGGTATGTGATGTCCTTGTCATGATTTTCCTGCCTCTTGAGGATGAGGTTGACTTTAAGGGTGTCTCCCAATTCCAGCTCAGCTGTATCCACACCTGCAAATGTATCATGTTGTGATGAATTTGGACATTAAAAAGATGTAGTGCATTGTGCGTACATCGCCAAAGCCACCAAGCCATAAAATTCTTTCAACATCTAATGTTATTTCAGGATGTCTCTTACTTATGTGGATGTAGTTGTTACTTCGAGTGGTATATGGGAGAGCTACCATGGTGGCTGATACTTGCCTTTCATGTGAAATATGAGGATCATTGGTCCTTGCCTGCAACACACACAGGTAAGCATACACATACCACTGAATAAAAAAGTCTCAAGTCTATCCTATCCTGTGGAGTCCTTGCTTCGCAGTAGCCTAGCAATAAAAAATCACTTTTATGGACTAACAAAAAGACATACACTGACAAGAATTGATGAGAATTTTCATACAATAGCTTGACAGTACAACAAAAAGCTGGCCATTGGTATGCTACTTTGTTTTGTTTCATAGCTGAATTAAATGTTGTCATTTAATTGAGCAAGGTACACTACGCCCTGCAGTGCCCTGCTACGCCATGAACTATTACAACCACTAGTCATAGTTCCATTATCTTTATTGTGACTATAATGTCTACTGTTCATCACATCACCAACTGGCACCGTCAGACACTGCCTACCAAGAGCCTGGGTCTGTCCCAGGTTTTTGCCTAAAAGAACGGTTTTCCTAACAACTGCTAAGATAAGAGACTTAATTAATCCCACAGTGGGGAAATTCCTATGCTACTGCAGCTCAAAATAAAATGTACATACATCAGAATAACACCAACATTAAGTAGACATAGGACAAAACAAATATACATAAAGTATAGGGAAAGGAAAATAGAATATAATTAGTTATAATAATAAAAACAACCATATTTACACAATAAACAACCTTATATAAACAGACAGTATATAAAACAGATATACAGAAGAGTAAGGTGCAAATGAGTGGAGATGACATTGCACAGTTGGAGGTGACACAGAGTAATAAATAGATAAATGTGCATAGTAGGGAATATTGTCCATTGATGGCTCATATTGCAGGAACAGCTAGCAGTTCTACATTATGATGTTGCATTAAAGAGTCTGCCTGCTGCTGGAATGAAGGACCTGCGGTAGCGCTCCTTGCAGTCTGCTGCTAATGAAGCTCCTCAGGGAACTCACAGTCTCATGTGGGGGGTCAGAGGTGATGCCCATGATTGATGCCAGCCTGGCTAACATCCTCCTCTCCCCCACCTCCTCTATGGTGTACGTGGGTCCAGGGCAGACCAGAACAGAGCTGGCCCTCTTCACCTGTCTGTTGAGTCTTTTCCTGTCCCTCTCTGTGCTCCCAGCTCCCCCAGCAGGCTACTGCATAAAAGATTGCAGATGCAACCACAGAGTCATAAAATGTTTTTAACAGAGTCCAGCACACACCAAAGGACCTCAGCCTCGTCAGCATGTGGAGACGGCTTTGGCCCTTATAGTACAGGACGTCTATGTTTTTTGTTGAGGTGAACACCCAGATATTTGTATGTCTCCACCATATCAATGTCGACACCCTGGATGTTCCCCAGTGTGGTACCAGGTGGCCTCCGGCAAAAGTCAACCACCATTTCCTTTGTATTACTGGCGTTGATATGAAGGTGGTTTGACTCACACCAGTTGACAAAGTCCCCAATGACCTCCCGGTATTCCTGATCATTCTCCTCTGATACCCTCCGAACAATGGCAGTATCATTAGAGAACTTCTGCATGTGACAGCTGCTTGTGTTGTACCTGAAGTCTGCTGTATACAGGGTGAAGAGAAACGGGGCGAGCACTGTACCCCGTGGTGCTCTTGTACTGCTCATCACCACATCAGACACACAGTCCTGGAGCCTCACATACTGTGGTCTTTCAGTGATGTAACTGATGGTCCATGCAGACAGGTGGGGGTCAACACCAGCTCCCAATAGCTTCCCCCAGAGCAGTGATGGTTGAATTGTATTGAAAGCACTGGACAAATCAAAAAACATGACCCTCATAGTGCTCCCAGTGTTCTCCAGATGTGACAGTGAACTGTGTGATAGATAGATAATGGCATCTTCCACCCCTATGCCTGGTTGGTAAGTGAACTGTAGGGGGTCCAGTTCTGAGCTCACCGGGGTTCTCAGGTGCCGCAATACAATCCTCTCCAAGGTCTTCATCAGGTGAGAAGTTAAGGCCAGGGGTCTGAAGTGGTTGGGCTCCCTGGGATGTGCCGTTTTTGGAACCTGGAACAACACAAAAAGTCTTCCACAGGACTGGAACTCTCTCCAAACTCAGGCTCAGGTTGAAGATGTGCAGGATGACCTCACTGAGCTGATCTTCACAATCTTTAAGCAGTCTGGAGCAGATTCCATCTGGGCCCGGGGCCTTCCTTGCCTTGATCTTTTTTAGCTCCTTCTTCACCTGATTGACTGTCAGAGAGAGAGTGCTGGAGGGAGGTGTAGGTGCTTCCTGGAAGGATGGGGAAGGTGGGTGAAACATCCATGAATGAAGAATCACAAGCAGTGGGCAGGTGTGAAGTGGGGGGTGCTGATGTCTCGGAAGCCCTGGGGGATGAGGTGGTCCGCAGTGGCCAGAGAGGAAAAGAGTGAGTCACTGACATCTGAAGTCTGGTTGGAGGGGGGAGGTGAGGGGGTAGAATCAAATCTATTAAAAAAATGATTTAATTAATTTTCCATGTCACGGTCACCAGAAACAAAGTCTTTACAATTGTCTTTGTTTTGACCAGAGATGGTTTTCAGTCCCCTCCAGACCTCTCTTGTGTCGTTTTGTTGGAGGCACGCCTCCAACTTCTTCCTGTAGCTTTCTTTTCCTTTCCTTATCTCCCATCTGAGTTGTTTGTGAACCCTCCTCAGCTCTTCTTTGTCCCCAGATTTAAAAAGTCTTTTCCTTATCATTCAGCAGGGCTTTGTGTTCAGGAGTCACCCAAGGTTTGTTGTTGGAAAAACAGCGAACCTTCTTCTTAGGTCTGGTGTTCTCCACACACAGATTAATATTGTCTGTAACACAGTGAGTGAGACTGTCAATGTCCTCCCCATGTGACCTACAGAGCATTTCCCAGTCCGTCTGTGGTCTCAAAACAGTCTCTCAGTCCACATGGAAACGTTTTTTTGTGCAAACGCACATGTTTTGCATTGTTTGGGCCGACTGTCCAGATGAATCCTGCAACCGCACTGCCTGAAAACGCACTTTTTTGAAACCAGGTCTCAGGGTGAAAAAACCCTAAAACGGCTCTCGTTTGGCTTCGTATGGATGGTAAATACGGATCCGTATCGATGATGTCATCGCCACAACCCTCTTTTACACCCTCTCCCACTGCCGCACACAACTGCGGTGAAGCTAAGCGAGCACGTCCCATCTCCGTGGTCAAACCAGCTCACTTCATCTAAATACTGTCTCTGCTCCCTGACCCTTCCCTTTGGATTCTAGACAAGATATATTGCTAACGTTATGTAACCAACGTTAAACATTGCTAAAGTAGCTGACCGCTCCAGCAGCGAACGTTATCTGCTATGGCTATCTGTTTATAAAGTGGAAGTAGATAACTTATCAACTAGCCAGCTAATCTGTCTGCTTATCAACTCCTTGAACGGATTATAGTAACTTTTACCACGGTTTATTGTAGAAAGACTACTGCAAGAAAAACGTATAGATTATTAAAAAGACATTTGGTTTGTTTGACTGCCGATGTTAGCGCGCTAATGTTAACTCGCTGCTAGCGCGCTGCAATCATGCAAAGTAAAAAGCAATCCAACAGCAGATTTTACAACGTAAACAAAGACACATTTTCTTGCGCTGGCCTTTAAAATAAGCAGTGGTGAAAGTTATCATAGTCCACGGATGTCCATCCATCCATCTTCGTCCGCTTATCCGGTGTCGGGTCGCGGGGGGAGCAGCTCCAGCAGGGGACCCCAAACTTCCCTTTCCCGAGCAACATTAACCAGCTCCGACTGGGGGATCCCGAGGCGTTCCCAGGCCAGGTTGGAGATATAATTCCTCCACCTAGTCCTGGGTCTTCCCCGAGGCCTCCTCCCAGCTGGACGTGCCTGGAACACCTCCCTAGGGAGGCGCCCAGGGGGCATCCTTACCAGATGCCGGAACCACCTCAACTGGCTCCTTTCGACGCGAAGGAGCAGCGGCTCTACTCCGAGCCCATCACGGATGACTGAGCTTCTCACCCTATCTCTAAGGGAGACGCCAGCCACCCTCCGGAGGAAACCCATTTCGGGCCGCTTGTACCCTGGATCTCGTTCTTTTGGTCATGACCCAGCTTTCATGACCATAGGTGAGGGTAGGAACAAAAACTGACCGGTAGATCGAGAGCATTGTCTTCTGGCTCAGTTCTCTTTTCGTCACAACGGTGCGATAAATTGAATGTAACACCGCACCCGCTGCGCCAATTCTCCGACCAATCTCCCGCTCCATTGTCCCCTCACTCGCGAACAAGACACCAAGGTACTTGAACTCCTTCACTTGGGGTAAGGACTCATTCCCTACCTGGAGTAGGCACTTCATCGGTTTTCTGCTGAGAACCATGGCCTCAGATTTAGAGGTGCTGATCCTCATCCCAACCGCTTCACACTCGGCTGCGAACCGATCCAGTGAGTGCTGAAGGTCACAGGCCGATGATGCCATCAGGACCACATCATCTGCAAAGAGCAGCGATGAGATCCCCAGCCCACCGAACCGCAACCCCTCCCCACCCCGACTACGCCTCGATATCCTGTCCATAAATGTAACAAACAGGAATGGTGACAAAGCGCAGCCCTGGAGGAGGCCAACCCTCACCTGAAACGAGTCCGACTTACTGCCAAGAACCTGGAGCAGCTCACAGCTGCCACAGCTCTCACTTTGGTCGGACCCGGTCATACGCCTTTTCCAGATCCACAAAACACCTTTTTAAAAAGGGGAACCACCACCCCTCTGGGATAACATATCCCGGAAAGACTCCTTTTCTTAAGTCGGACGGCTTCCCTGACCACCGGTGTCCACCAAGGTGTTCGTGGGTTACCGCCCCTTGAGGCACCCAAGACCCTAAGACCACAGCTCCTCGCCGCAGCTTCAGCAATGGAAACTTTGAACATTGTCCACTCGGGTTCAATGCCCCCAGCCTCCACAGGGATGCACGAAAAGCTCCGCCGGAGGTGTGAGTTGAAAGTCTGTCGGACAGGGGCCTCCTCCAGACGTTCCCAATTTACCCGCACTACCCGTTTTGGCTTACCAGGTCTGTCCAGAGTCTTCCCCCACCCCCTGACCCAACTCACCACCAGATGGTGATCAGTTGACAGCTCCGCCCCTCTCTTCACCCGAGTGTCCAAAACATACAGCCTCAGATCAGATGAAACGATTATAAAATCGATCATTGACCTTTGGCCTAGGGTGCTCTGTTACCAAGTACACTTATGAGCATCCCTATGTTTGAATAGGGTTTTTGTGTCAGAGCCTATGTTATCAGCTTCTTGGATGGCGAGGCGCTACAGTGGGCAGGAGCAGTATGGGAGACCCTGGTACCAGGTACTGAGTCCTACACCGCCTTCACGGGGGAGATGCGTAAGGTGGCAGTGTAGCGGAATATGCCATTTCTTCATTCATTTCTATTGGCGGCTTTAAGCAATGGTTTGAATGAGGGCATTAAAGAGGAGTTGGTTTCCTACCCTGAGCCCAATACCCTTGATGGCTTAATAACTGGAGGGGAGGATGAGAGAGAGACGGAGAAAAAGAAGGAGCAGGAGGAGTCAGTCACCACCACCGTCACGATCTCGAGGGGGTGACGCTCATTCCCCGGTCCCTGTTCCGACCCCCATTACAACTCGGGCGATCTCGCCTGACCGAGATGGAGAGAAAGAGAAGGATGGACGAGAGACGTCGCCTTTATTGTGGGGAGATCGGGCATTACTTCTCCACCTGTCCAACACGTCCGGGAAACGGAAGGGCTCGCAGGGAGTGAGGGTCACCCTTGCGAGCCAGACCACAGCCACCACCGGATCACGGACCCACACCACACTCCAGGCTGTCATCAGCCATAAATGTCAGTCTTATCCTTGTCTTGCCTAAATTGATTCGGGGGCGGATGACAGTTTTATCGATGATGATTTGACCAGGCGAATGGGGCTGAACACAGTACCTCTCCAGAGGAGAATAGAGGCCAGGGCCGTAGATGGACGCCTGCTGTCTAATATCACCACTAGGACAGAACCCCTCAAACTCCAGTTGTCAGGCAACCACTATGAGAATACCAGTTTCCTTGTTATTCAGTCCCCTCAGACACCAGTTATCCTAGGCCATAACTGGTTAGTGCGGCACAACCCACAAATTGACTGGGTCTCGGGAAAGATAAAGGGATGGAGTACACCTTGTCACTCTCTGTGTTTACAGTCAGCCTCTCCCAGTGTTAAGGTCCGCATAGACACACCTGAACCCCCTGTGGACCTCGCTACTATTTCCAAGGAGTACCATTGCATCAGTAAAGTGTTTAGTAAAGACCAGGCGCTTACCTTGCCGCCTCACCATCCATATGACTGTGCCATTGACCTGATTCCCAATGCCACTTTCCCCAAGTCAAAACTGTATAGCATCTCTAAGCCAGAGAGGGAGGCATTAGAGGAATATATTCAGACAGCACTTACAGCGGGTCAAATCCGCCCGTCTTCATCACCCCTGTGGGCGGGGTTTTTCTTTGTGGGGAAAAAGGACGGGGGTTTGCGTCCCTGTATTGATTTCCGGGGCCTTAACGATATTACTGTCAAGAATAAGTACCCACTACCGCTTATGAACACGGCTTTTGATTCCCTACAGGGGGCGAGCATTTTCACTAAACTAGATTTACGAAACATACCATCTCGTCAGAATGAAGGAAGGTCATGAATGGCTTACAGGTTTCAACACCCCCCTCGGCCACTTTGAATATACCGTCAGGCCTTTCGGATTAACCAATGCTCCTGCAGTGTTTCAACATTTCATAAATGACGTCCTGAGGGATTTTATTGGGAGAAGCGTGTTCATGTATCTGGATGATATATTGATTTTCTCACCAGACTACTCCACCCACGTTCAGCATGTCCATCAGGTCCTCGATCGTCTCTTGGAGAATAGACTGTATGTCAAGGTGGAGAAATGTGTTTTCCACACATCCACCACTTCGTTCCTGGGATTCATCGTTTCCAAGGGGGCAGTAAGCATGGATCCCACCAAGGTACAGTCCGTCCTAGATTGGCCCACACCAAGCAATCATAAACAATTACAAAGCTTTCTGGGGTTTGCCAATTTCTACAGACGTTTTATAAGGGATTACAGTCAACTTGCCTCTCCCCTCACAGCACTCACCTCCTCTGCTCAGCATTTCCTTTGGACCCCTGCAGCCGACCGGACCTTTCAGAACCTCAAACAGCGATTCACCACAGCCCCAGTGTTGACGTTACCTGACCCTACGCGTCAATTCATCGTTGAGGTGGATGCATCCGATACAGGACTTGGAGATGTCCTTTTCCCAGCGCTCCGCCACCGATGGTAAGGTCCATCCATGTGCTTTTCTCTCCAGGCGTCTCCTACCGGCCGAAAGCAACTACAATGTGGGCAACAAGAAACTGCTAGCGGTCTTAACCGCACTCAACGAATGGCGTCACTGGCTGGAGGGGGCAGATCTGCCTTTTGTGATATGGACGGACCATAAAAACCTCCAGTACCTGCGCACCACAAAACGTCTCAACCCAAGACAAGCCAGGTGGGCTCTGTTTTTTGAACGTTTTCAATTCACTATAACATACCGTCCAGGTTCCAAGAACGGGAAGCCAGACGCCCTGTCCCGCATGTACGCGAAGGAGGATAACGAATGCCCATCCCCTGACAACATCATCTCCAGCCAGTGCGTCATCGGGGCCATTACATCACAGATAGAGAAAGAGGTAATGGAGGCTCTTAAAACCGATTCCAACCCTGGTAACGTACCACCTAACCTCTTGTTCGTTCCTGCTACTGTCAGATCTTCTGTTTTAAAATGGGCCCACTCCTCACGCCTTACCTGTCACCCTGGCATAAAACGCACCCTGTTTTTCCTCAAAAGGAGATTTTGGTGGCCCTCCATGAAAAATGACGTGACTGCTTATGTTTCTGCCTGTTTGTGCCCTCAACAAGACCCCGAATCAACCCAGTACTGGTCTCCTACGCCTACTACCCATTCCCAAATGACCATGGTCCCACCTGGCCCTGGACTTCATCACCGGCTTACCTCCATCTGACGGTAACACTGTTATCCTTACCATTGTGGATCGTTTCACCAAATATGCCTACCTACCTCTACCTAAACTACCCACTGCTACAGAGATGGCGGACATCCTGGTCCGTGAGGTGTTCCAGCGTTACGGTCTTCCTAGTGATGTCGTATCGGATAGAGGACCTCAATTTGTGTCCGCCGTCTGGAAGTCGTTCTGTCATGCCATTGGAGCCACGGCAAGCCTCTCCTCTGTATTCCACCCACAGACCAACGGGCAGGCGGAACGCGCCAATCAGACACTCAAAACCACCCTGCATTGCTTGGTGTCCACTGAACAACATTGGTCATCACAACTGCCTTGGGTGGCTTACGCCCACAACACCCTGCCTACAGCTGCTTCCAGGATGTCCCCTTTCCAATGTCTTTTCGGTTACCAACCACCTCTGTTCCCCTCTTTTGAAAGAGACTTGGCGGTGCCCTCTATGCAAGCCCACATTCGCCGATGCCACAGGACCTGGCACCATGCACGGAGGGCGCTGTTACAGACCTCCGCTCTGTACCAACAACACGCCAACAGACCCAGGCACCCAGTTACGCCCCTGGAGACAAGGTTTGGCTGGTTTCCAAAAACATCCCTGTCAGAACAGAATCCAGAAAACTCCAGCCCAGGTACTTGGGCCCTTTTGTCATTCAAGACGTAATAAACCCTGTCACCATGAGACTGAAACTGCCACAGACCCTCAGAGTACATCCTGTGTTCCATGTCTCCTGTTTGAAGCCTGTCCGTCTCTGTCCCCTGTTGCCCCCGCCTCCGCGACCTCCGGCCCCGCGCCACCTGGACGGTGATCCCATCTACACCGTCCGCCGTCTGATGGATGCCCGGCGGCGGGGGCGTGGGATCCAATACCTGGTAGACTGGGAGGGCTACGGTCCCGAAGAAAGGAGTTGGGTTCCTCGTCGCCACATCCTGGACCCCTCTGTCATTCGGGATTTCTATTAAAGCCATCCTGATGCTCCGGGTGGACCGCCCGGTGGCGTTCCTAGGAGAGGGGGTCCTGTCAGGGCCCCACCTCCCTGAGCTGTCTCCCCTTCCCTTTTGTGTGTCTCCCTTACCTCTCCCCCTTTTTGTGTCTGTGTTGTTTGTCTCCGTCCGTCTCTTTTTGTTCCTCAGTTTCCTGAATTCCCACTACCACTGAAGGCACCCCGGCACCAAGGCTGCTGCAATCACTACAATCTACTACACCTGCTCCAGTCCACGCACCTGGGGCTGATTGCCACTTTCCCTATATTAGGGAGAGGTCTGCTTTCAGTCCCCGCCAGATAATTGTTTCAGCCACGTAACTATCACTTGCGTTCCTGTGCATTATTTAGCTATCTCCAGTTCTAGTCATTATCCTGAGTTTTTTTTCCTCATCGTGTTTTTGTGTTCTGCCTCCTAGACGCCGTTCTCCCTCCACCGCCGGCCACTGCCTTTGTTCCCTCCTCAACTGGATCTTCTGTTTGGAATCCCCGTGCTGACCTTTTGCCTTGCTCTCAATGTGTCTGTACCCCCAGCCTGTTCCCGACTCACTCCCATAACCTCCACGACGGAACACCATCTACATTATTCATTTTCTAATAAACAGTAGTATTATTGAACTCGCCCTGTGTTCTGCTTTTGTGTCCTACCCCGTCCAGAGCGTGACAGTTTGTTATAGACAATCCATGACTAGCACAGAAGTCCAACAACAAACAACCACTCTGGTTTAGATCAGGGAGGCCGTTCTTCCCAATCACGCCTCTCCAGGTGTCTCCATCATTGCCCACGTGCACGTTGAAGTCCCCCAGCAGAACAATGGAGTCCCCCACTGGAGCCCCATGCAGGACTCCAGTCAAGGTCTCCAAGAAGGCTGAGTACTCCGAACTCCTGTTTGGTGCATATGCACAAACAACAGTCAGAGTTTTCCCCCCCACAACCCGCAAGCGTAGGGAGGCGACGGTCTCGTCCACCGGGGTAAACTCCATCGCAGCGGTGCTCAGCCGGGGGCTTGTGAGTATCCCCACACCCGCCCGGCGCCTCACACCCTGGGCAACTATGGTTCCAGAACCGAGACTGTGCGTAGAGGTAAGCCCCACCAGATCTAACCGGTAGCGCTCCACCTCCCGCACCTGTTCCGGCTCCTTCCCCCACAGAGAGGTGACGTTCCACGTCCCCAGAGCCAGCGTCTGCCGCCCGGGTCTGGTCCGTCGAGGCCCCTGACCTTCACTGCCACCCGTGTAGCAGCGCACCCGACCCCAGCGGTTCCTCCCACAGGTTGTGGGCCTATGGGATGGAGAGGGAGTTTCCACGTTGCTTCTTTGGGCTGTGCCCGGCCGGGCTCCATGGCAAACCTGGCCACCAGGCGCTCGCTGACGAGCCCGCCATCTGGGCCTGGCTCCAGACGGGGGCCCCGGGCTTCCTCAGGGCAGGGTCACTTCACCTCTTCTACGTTGTTTCATAGGGTTTTTGAACCATTCTTTGTCTGGCCCCTCACCTGAGACCACTTTGACTTGGGAGACCCTACCAGGAGCACAAAGCTCCAGACAACACAGCCCTCAGGTTCATAGGGACACACAAACCTCTCCACCACGATAAGGTGATGGTTCCCGGAGAGTGTCCACGGATGTATTAAGAGAAAATGATAATCTAGCTACTCATGTTATGATGGGAAGTGGAAGTGACTGTGCTCTTCTTCTCCGTTTTTGGTGAATTTCTGTAGCAGAAACAGCGCCGCCTATAGGCCTGGCATATGAAGTAGCGTATTGAGTCATTTACAAATGGATTCGTTTGGACGCAACTATTCTTGAAACAAATCCAGGGAAGATGGGTAAAAAAAAAGATTGTTTTGGTACGTGTGGACTGGGTCTCAGTTTCCTCACCTACCTTGTGGTGGGGGGTTGTTTACTCACCAAAGGTGTGCAAGCAGGCAGGAGATGGACCAGGTTGTGATCTGAGCGACCCAGCGGGGGGAGGTGTGAAGATATGTATGCATCTTTAGTGTTTGCATACAGCAGATCCAGTGTTTTATTGTCTCTTGTGTGGCATTTAACATAATGGGTGACGGTGGGAAGTGTTGAGGACAAGGGAGCATGATAAAAGTTTCCGGGGTGCAATGTCTGTAGCTGTGACATGACAGTGTGTAGGAGCTCACATGCAGTTGTAGCATTGGCTGAAGGGGGATGAAGACAGTAATCACTGTCACACACATAACCGCTAGCAACTCAATGTCTTTGGTGCAATACTGCTCCTTAACACTGACGTGCCCGCTGTTACACCATCTGTCGTTCACAAACATCGCTATTCCCCGACTCTTCCTCTTACTGCACTCCTTTGCTCTCCTGTCCGCTCTCACTATTTGAAATCCATCCAGTGTAACCAGTGAGTCCGTAGTGAGTTCATTCAACCAGGTCACTGTGAAGCCCATGAAGCTGCACTCCCGGTATTCCCTCTGCAGCCTGGTTAGCGCCGTTAGCTCTTCCATCTTATTGGGGAGAGATTTTACATTCCCCATAATAACAGACGGAAGACACGGTTTGTACCGTCCTTTCTCCTCTCTTGTGTTTAAGTCCAGCTCTGCATCCCCTCCTTCTCCTAAAAAATTCCCTTAGGGATCTCCATTCTTTCAGTATGATGAATCCTAGTGCTCAGTGCTAACAGCTGTTCCAGAGTGTAAAGAATGGAGCTGCGGCCGAATGGTTCTACCATTGCAAAGTTGTAAAGTCCCAGAAAAAAAAGAGACAGCCTTTTCTCCACAGTTGTACATCCAGATATGCACATACGTTGAAGAAAAGTTTGGAAGAAGAAAATATTGTGAAAAAAGAAATACAAATATGAGAAATACACTAAAATTCACAGAAAAATCTCGGAGCTGCTGCAACAGGCTACCATGCACGCGGCGCTATCTTGAGTATCTTTAGTTGCACTAAATGCTTGCTCTTGGGGGAATTATTGGAATTGTTGGGTCTTTGTAAATTATAGAGTGTGGTCTAGACCTACTCTATCTGTAAAGTGTCTTGAGATAACTCTCGTTATGACTTGATACTATAAATAATATTGAATTGAATAAAATTAACATCCAATAAGAATCGGCTCAAACTACAATGAAACTTAAGTTGACAATGGCACTGACTATTTTCATCCACCTTACCCTATTCTGTTTATATTACCTAAAGCTGCATTATTCAATATTTTTTTAATCAATTCATCTTCAGACACAGAAAATTTACATTAAATCATTGCCTATATTCCATTTCCTTATAGCTTTGTTTTGGAGAAGATATCTTGGTCTTGCTTGAAGATGCTCGACTACAGTATGTTCACCATTTACATACTGTACAGTAAAAATGTTTGAGCAGCAGAACCAAGAAAATCAGCTGTGAAATCTCCAAATCTGCATAGAGTGGAGCTGAGTATAGCTCTACTTGATTACAAGTGAATATCAAAAATGTTGATTAATGTAGGTTGTTAAGGGTAACTGGTTGAAGGGACTGATGGGAAAAACAATCTTAGGCCAGTATTAAGCAAGACCGTTGCAGTCGGCGCTGGTGAAACAAGCTGTAATGTAATGATAATGTGTAATTGCGCACCTGCAATTAATAACGTCCACGTTTGTTTTGCCACTGACATGCTCAAATTATTATTCTAAGTGTCTGAAAACATTATGGAAAGGATCCCTACAGAGGTCAACCTTTTTGTTAGTAACAGTAATCTTTCATTCTAGATTTTTCGAGCAGGCTGAAGGAGCAGCTATTATTATACACATGGATATTGCTTCAAACCCTCCATGATAATGTTATTTCTGATCCCAATAGGCGATATGTAATAGTATCAGGCAAGTTACAAAGTAATCCGGTGTTCCTGGCCTCCATATATGCCCCGATTTGGGATGATGAGAAATTTATAAATTCTCTTTTTGCTGCTTTGCTTCCTAATCCCAATGATCATAATATCAATTTTAGTGGTGATTTCAATCAGGTTCAGGACACGGAACTTAATAAATCCTCCACCACACGACTTGCACTGTCGAAATCAGCTAATTCATTAAAGTTCCATGTGGCAAAACTGGGAATAGTAGATCCTGGAAAATGATTTACATTCTTTTCGCTCATCCATCGACTATTATTTATTTGACAAAAGGCTTCTGCACAACCTAATAAATAATCAAATGTAAATATCACATATAGTATAGTATAGTAAGTATAGTTATATCTGACCACGCCCCTACTTCCATAGATATCCATTTTGCTCACGGCAGTCAGCCTTCTAAATTCTGGAGCTTCAACTCCCATTTGCTATGTGAGCCCAAATTCTCTGATTTTCTATCTTCAAGAATTCAGTTTTTCTTTGACGTTAATGACATGCAGACATCTGTAACAACACACTGTGGGAGACCTTTAAGGTATATATATGCAGAGGTGGGTAGAGTAGCCAAAAATTGTACTCAAGTAAAAGTACTGTTACTTTGAAATAATATGACTCAAGTAAAAGTAAAAAGTAATCATCCAAATAATTACTTGAGTAAGAGTAAAAAAGTACTGAGTAACTGTTGTGTAACGTCTGATTTATTTTTTAACACAAGCATTCAATCAGACGGACAAAAATACAAAATAATCATCTTTAGGCAAATTATAGTTCATCCAATCAATTAAATAAATTAAAATAAATTAATTACAAAATAGCTTAAATTAAAATAATGCAGGTAAATTCAAGTACTTAAAAATAAAATCAATAAAATAATAATACATAAAAAATAAATAAGCACAAGTAACACCAATTTCCAAACCTTTATACTTTTTTTTACCAGGCTCTGCAGGCAGAACTAGAACAAGGTAATGGAGCTGCTGTTTGGCACTTTTACTAAGGTAAACATGTTCATTATGAGGCCAGAGGCCTGGACTACGAAGCAAGATTTGGGGTTAACGAGGTAACTTCTGGTTCAACCCAGGGTTTTCTGTATTACATATCGGCTATTTCTCGGCTTCAGCGGTTTGAATTATGTTTTTAATATTTTTTATTTGCTCTCACGATCGCTACCTCTGCCAGGGTTGCAACTGAAATAAAAGGCTAAAGCAACGGCGGTTTATGGAAAGCACCAGTGTAATTATGGTCAGATCTTGTGCCTGACTGATGGGGAAGTGATAAGAGTTGTGCGCATCTACCTCGTCGGCTATTTGTTTTTTTGCCAACTGTTCTCCTGTTTTAGGAAGCAGCGACTGAATTGCGTTTTGCCTGTAAAACCGTGTCTGTGTTCTTCATATTTATGTAGAATTATAGTTTGCTATTCTTATGTAAAATATGTGGCTATTGTTGGTCATGTTGTGCAAACATCACCTCTTTTATGTGAACACGCGCCGCTGGATTGGGAAACCCTGATGGTTGATTGAACTAGTTAACCACTGTTGTGACACAGCTTGCGGTACCGCGGTGGTTAGGTTAGGTGAAGCCGGGGAACTGAAAGAAATCCAGGACATGTTGATCTGGCCTCTGGGAGGTTCCTCCAGATCTATGTCTGCATTGCCGACGGTTGATTCTGACATTGTCATTTTTGTTTTGCTGCGACTGTAGCTAACCCATCCGCTGAGATTGAGTATGGTGACGAGACTGCACAACTACGTGTGATTGGTGAAACACAGTCACATGGTAGAGCCTTTAGCGGAAGTCTCTCTCTCTCTCTGTCAAAATAAAACACTAAAATAAGGCGTACACGAGGGGACAAAAACAATGACACGTAGAATACCAAAGAGGTAAAAAGAAAAGTAACGAGCTCATTGTAGCCTAATGTAGCGGAGTAAGAGTACAGTTTCTTCTTCACAAATCTACTCAAGTAAAAAGTATAGTGATTTAAAACTACGTATAATAAGTATAATTTTTTCAAAAACTTACTCAAGTAAATGTAACGGAGTAAATGTAACTCGTTACTACCCACCTCTGTATATACGGAGACAAATTATGTCTTTTGTATCCTACTTTAAGAAGTCTGAGTGTGACGGGGCGCATAGTTGCCTTCAGGGTAGCGATGCGCTACCTAGTTTATCTCTCAAAGACCTGTATTACCTGTAAATGTTTAGTTAGCGTGTCAATATATTCTGTTAATTGTCACACTTTTTCCAAATCATCTGTAAGCCTAGCCATTCATCAAATCCCCACAGTAATCCCGTAGCTTTCTTGCGTACATATTTAACGTCAAGACTGCTGTGATTTAAATGTTATAGCTACATCCATCAATACATCATTCTCTATTGTTTAAAACCATACCATTTATTTCACAAACAACACCAGTTATAATAATCATGCTACATTTATGTCATTGTTATCTACAAGGTTGTTTATTTAGGTTAAAAGGTAACAGAGGTTAACATGTAGTCTGTGTAGCTTTCCGGCGTCTGCTCTCTTTGTTTATAAAGGAACGTTTGCAGCTATCGGCGAGTTTAAATGACGCTAGGATGTCCGGGGTAACAGGTAGTTACTGGAATTATGAGTAATTATTTTATTGGCCGTCAAGGTATCTTGTGGCTTTGTGAATGTTTCTGTGAACCGTGTAAATAATCTTCGATAAATTTCTAGTCTAATAGATTTATTTATTTTGGCTGTTTTTAGCTTTTATTGTCTACTCGCCTGAGCCACCCTTGTATTGTATTTTGTTTTGGTATGTTCCAATTCCAGGGGCGCGATTAGGGTCTATATGGTCTGACAGTTTCAGTTGCTAGGGAGGGCGAGATGAGTGAGGATGTAAGTCTGTGGAAAGCTCTTATGACTAGTTAAAAAAAGTCAAGTGGTATACAGCTGTATATTGTTATTATTTAACCATTTTTTGACTCTCATGTCAATTTATTTTATTTTTGTTAAAGTATTGTTTTTCATTTCTTTTCTTTAATTGTGGTTTTGTTAATTGATTAATTTTGCCTATGGGCCATATTTGGGTGAATAATAAAAATCCTATCTCTTCAACTTCAACTCTGACTCATTCTGAGTGTTTACACCAGCTCACGACTACTCATCTAAATCTACCCTCAACACCGAGCAAGCAAAATTAAGAGAAATATCAGACGATATCCAAAGACTTAACATCCAATATTCTGACAATCCCTCTGCTCTGGTTTATAAAAAGCAGCTCCAGTTTAAATCTGAATATGATACGGGTAAGGTTGAGAGGGAGCTATTGCAGACGAAACAGCATTCTTTTAAGAAGGGGGACAAGGCGGGCAAACTGCTTCTAGGCAGAGCACTGCAGACCAGGTTTTGCCAGAGGATCCGGGACTATGGCCAAATAAATTAACAGATGATCAGAGAGACACCATAGTATGCAGGTTGGTAAGTAAAGGTACAGAGAAAACCAACAAAATATAGTAGTAACCACAGTAAAGTAGGCTAGAGTATGTTGAGAAAGGAGGTTTGAAATGTGTGTCATCAGGCTACTTTAAGCATTACAGTTAATAGTTATTACCCTATAAACATCTAGGCCTACAGATTCATGTGTACAGAGGCCCGATTATTATTCATATTTTTTTATTTACTTATATTTTTTTTGGGGGGGGTGTTGAGGAACATGGGGGCCTACCAGGACTGCCTAGGGTCTTGTGCTACGCCCCTGTCTACCACACTTATCACGTCCAAAACTGCAAAGCAAGTGATTGCATTTAGCACACTCCTCGCTAGGAGGCTCATTCTTCTTAAATGGACTCACCCCTCCCCTCCCACGCATAACAGATGGGTTGATGAGGTACTGAAATGTGTAAGGATAGAAAAGATCAGATTAGTTTTTTTTGTGGGTGGGCTATAGGGACCTGAAAGACAGGTGTGAGGAAGATCCAGTATATGGGTTTGAAGCTCCTTTTGTTGACACTTATCTGTAAGATACATTGTTTATGTGAATTTCACTAACTTGGAACTGATTAAAGAGATTGCGGGAAAAAAATAAAAAATATAAACAGTAATTACATCCTTGTAAAACATACTTCATTAACCTTTGCTAAACAGGCTGTAATGCAATGAAATATATTAAATACGAGGGACTTACGGTGATTGTCAGTCTTTGTTCCCTCGCCTCTGTATTGATGGAAAGCTTTGCCATGCCGTTGGCTGTGGTTAAAGCCTGCACCTGGCCTGGGTCGACCACCACTGGAACACGCTCTGCCGGAGTGCCGTCAGGATTCACAACTTCAACCTGCCATCAGAGACACAAACAGCTGAACAATCAGAACATTTTTTATTAAAACATATTAAGTTCACTCATGTTATGAGAATAGTTTCAATGCAAACTGCACTAGCTGTGCACTTAGTACTTTGATTTATAGTAGTTTATAGTGACCCAAATGGGTGAATTTCTCTTTTTCTCTGGAATCTCACCTGTTTGAGAAAATCTGCTTTTGCTTCATAATGACAATCCATGACATTTCATATCAATTACAGTTATGCAACTTTTATATTCAGAATATGTTTCCATCTGTGTTTGTATCTGTGCTTTGTAGAGTAACTGTATTCACTAATGAAATGTTTTCTGTGAAGGATTTTTCTTATTTAAGTAACCATACTTTTGTACTTTACCGCAACATTGAATAAAATTCCTGGTTTAAAATATTTGGGAGTTTTCTTAAAGGTGATAGTGTAAGGTGATGTAACAATCTGGATACTTCTCAACTCTGCCTCCACCATTTCACCACCTGTCAATAAATGCAGAAACACACAACAGATTTTAACATCAATTTACTTTCTTTTAGATTAACTGATACAGAACAACGTATCCTCAAATCTGTATTTTCTTTTTTCCTTGAGTTCTTGCTTGGAAAATTATTGTTATTATTATTATTATTAATATTATTATTATTGTTGTTGTCCACATTGCTGATATGAGTTATTTTGTGGGGGAGGACAACGCTCTTGTTGCCATTGCTAGCCAAAGAGCAACTAGTGTGTACATGGTTCAAAAGGTGAGCCCCATTTTGCCCAGGCTGCTATAATAATAATAATAATAATAATAATAATAATAATAATAATAATAATAACAACAATGATGATAATAATAATAACAACAATGATAATAATTATAATAATAATAATAACAACAACAATAATAACAATAATAACAATAACAACAACAACAACAACAACAACAATAATAATAATAATAATACTGACAGTTAATTTGACACACACATGATCAAACATAGTGAACAAGCACAAACACATGTCTCTCTTTCTTACCGCTCTCCGTCAGCACACTGACAGCTACATATATGGACCTCCCCACCAGTTCAAGGATGTTTGGGAAAGTCTGTGTGATGTGCTCTCTCTCCAGTTTGACCACTCCAATACCTTCACTTATCTAATGTGACATAATAGAAAAATGCATCTTGAAATACAAGCCAAGCTGCATAACATATAATGCATACGGCAGAACAAACAATCAACAGTCGTCGAAGTATGTGATCACCTGCACTCTCTGAAGAGAACTTGGAAAGCTCTTCTTACTATTTTCTTGCATAACCCCAAACACCACGTAGGCCATCCCGTCTACCTCTTGACCAAAGAGATAGCTAAATCCACAAGAGAGGGACAAGGTAAGTAAAAGAAAGTAAATAAAAAAAAGCATCAATTGACTAACAGACTAAAAGAGTAAGAGGCCCAACAGCCTCTGAACATCCCCCTTTATTCTTTCCTGCAATCAATCGCCCAATCAGGTCTCTAGCCACGAAACCAGAACCTTCACTTACCTCGCTTTGATGTTGACGGTGAGCTCTCGACTGTCCACGTAGAAGAAGGAGCTTTCAGGTATCAGTTTAACTTCAAAACTGGGCAGCACTGAAACATGAAAGGAGTTTTACTGTGGGTATTAAAATAAAATAATGTTAAAGTTTTTTAAATGTTAAATATAAATACTTTAATACGTTAAATAAAAGTGCTGTCATGGGGCTAACCATATTCTTTGACCTCGAACTCTGCAGAATAACTCTGCTGTGGGTTGCTCTTGAACTTCGCCACCACTTTCCACAGTCCGGTACTACACACACACACACACACACACAGACATAATTATTATCATAATTAATATTATTTATAAGCAAAAAATATACATATTCAATTAGAAGTGAATCTGAAGCTATTTATGTCTTACACCAATTGAGATACCCTTCACATTTATACTACAATACAGAGAGCAATGACTACAGAAACACAGAAGTTGAGGAAATAAAACAGGTTTAAAGTTCTCAGGTTGGTCAGCAAACTGCGCAGTGTGACTTCATGTTATCAATTGTCATCGTAGAAAGATATAAACATATTGACATTTGCTTTGCATAATCTTGATTTAAGACATTTATGTTTTCAATTAAGGTCGCCTGTGTTCCATGTTAACATCTAAATGCACCACTAAAGAACAGAATGTATAGACAGTAATTAAAAATAAAATACTAACCTGATAGTTTCAGCGAGTGGGAAACCTCCAGAGTGGATCCCTGATCTCAAAAAGACTGTATCACATGGTAAAATGATGCCTTCAGGGGTCTAAAAATAAACATTATTCAACAACCATAAACAGTGAGTCATGCAAGTTTACAAATAGATTTAGTAAGTCCATGGTATATTTTATTCATGTCTTTTGTCTACCAACCACTTTTTCAGGTATTTCTAAATCATCTCCACTGAAAGAAGAGTTCAATGTGCAACCTGATGACTAGATTTATTTTGTCTTGCTTTTATTTTTACAATAAGTAGCAGGACATGTTTAATTAGAGTCATGAAACCTAACAAAGACAAGTTTTACTGTGGATGTGTTTTTTAATTTCGGTCATTTGTAGGGAAATAATCTAATCTAATCTTTCGGTCTGTAGCTCTCAACTCATTGGTGATGAAGACTTTTGAGAAGTTGGTTAAGCAGGAGTTACTGAAGCAGGTGGAAGAACAGCTAGACCCTCTTCCGTTTGCTTACAAGGCTAGCAGAGGTGTTGAGGATGCAATACTTACATTGCTAAATTCCCTTTATCAACATCTGGAATCCTCAAAGACTCATGCAAGGCTCCTTTTTTATCGACTTCTCTTCAGCATTCAATACTATTCAGCCTTACTTGTTGACTGAGAAACTTCAGTCTATTTTTAACTTGAACCATAACTTAATTGGCTGGATACTGGATTTTCTGTTGAACAGGTTGCATGCGTTAGGGTTAATGGAGTCTTATCCTCAAAACTCCAAAAACTCTTTCTCCATTGCTTTTCATTGTATACACAAATAACTGTAGGAGAAAGTATAGAATAGGCACTGTGTAAAATTTGCAGATGACACTGTTATAGTGAGCCTTTGGAACAATGATGAGGCGGGGCATGGCCCTGTAGTTGATGATTTCACGGTGTGGTGTGAAAACTTCTATCTGTATATCAACGTTTCTAATACAAAGGATATGATTATTGATTTCTGTAGATCACAGCACAGTGTTTCACAAACTGCATATAAAGATGACATGAATGTTGAGACAGTAGATGAATATAAATATTTAGGAACCATCATTGACAGTAAATTATCTTTTGAGAGCAACACAGATGCTGTAAAAAGGCCCAACAGAGACTTTTTTTCTTGAGGAAGATGAAATCATTCAGCGTGTGCAGACTGTGATGACTTTGTTCTACCAGTGTTTTATTGAATCAGTCTTGACATCTTGTATCGTGGTGTGGTACAGTGGTCTTCCAATGACCAATAAGTGTAAGGTAACAAACTGGTAAATGTAGCGTCTAAGGTGGTTGGGGTAAAGTTATCACAGCTGCAACATATAAATGATAAACGGGTCAGGGGTAAGGCTAACCAAATTTTAAACTGCTCGTAGGCCTTCATGAAGTCTCTGCAGAGTGGTGAGAGCGGTTGAGAGACAGAGTTAAATGGCGGAAGACGAGAGTGACGTTGTGGCTAGCTTAATAGCATCGCCTTCTTCCAGGCGGCCTTCCACAGAAAAACTTGAAATAATAAAAAACTGAAGACTAACTCCAGAACTGGAATTAAAAGAAAAGGTTAAGAAAGTGGAAAGGCATTTCAAGACTGAAAATGATCAGCGATATCCATGGATGACAGGCTGGAAGAAGCTGTACTGCTGGAGTTGTTTACATTTTACAACTGACAAGTCATCCACCTGGGTCAGCGGCGGATTTGTCAGCTTTACAAATCTGACAAAGTCAACCCACCGACATCAAGATTCTGCGACACACCTGCAAGCGACGGTCAGTTTGAAAACTTTTGGGGACACAAGAGTTGATCTTCAGCTAGATGAGCAGCGCCCACCTCCTCCGTGGAGTGGTCTTTCTCGGCTCTGAAGCACATCGAGACGCACGCCAGGAACAGTAATGGACAGGATCGCCTGGGAGCTTTGGCACTGATGTCCATAGAGAAATCACTTCTTTTGGAGCTCAAATCACAGGACAAACTATACGACGCCGCCATTGCCCACTTCACAAAGAAAGACCGACGAATGGACTTGGTTTTCATGTAAAGTAGGCCTATGTTATAGGCCACCTTGATTATTATTTCAAGGGATTAAGATTACTGGCCAAGTGGACATTCAGGAATTTGTATTTATTGCGGAGGTTGTCCCAGCGCAAATTGCCTTTAATTCAATTTTATTCCCTCCCATGCTCACTTGTCTGTCCCTTTCCCTGTGGAGAATTAAGGAGGTATAGTAGAACCTATAAATTAAAATTTAGACTTTAATTTATTGCACTATGCATAATTGCGCATGGAGAGGCATTTGCACTTCATTGCAACTTTAAAACATAGTCTTTGTATTATCAGCTTTGTGTAACTTTTGGCGTATTGTGATTTTGAAATTGTATTGTAGATTGATAATGCTCATGGATTTATTTGTCAATGTGTGAATGATTTGTAATGCGCTGTGATTTCATAGCGCTATCCATGGTGACGGGGTGACATTCTGGGAGACCTAATTTTATATTTCCAGATTTTGGCTTTAGAGTGTGTTTATTTAATTTCAACTATGTAGCCTAAATGGTCTTCAGTTTTCTGAAGTTAATGTTGAGAATGTTATTGACATTATGCTCTATTTGTTTACATCCTTGTCATCGTTAATTAAAGGACTGCACTTGTTAAACCCTTTCAATTCAGCGTACTGTTGCTTTTTTCCGCGACGATTTCTTTTCTCGGTGGTGATGGCCGAGGTGAAGGCCCAGCTGTAGTACTCAGGGTTCGCCACTGCATTACAATGTGTGCTTATCAAAGATAAAAAATACAAGATATAAAAATACAATACCACAATCTCGATGGCAATAGCAGCATCAGTTTGGGCTTCGGCATCCCTCTCTACGGGCTCCATACGGGGGGTCACTGCAAACATCCTGTAATGAACTGACAGAGAAAGAAAGAGGTTGATTTTGCTGCTGAAGGTTGGAGGAAGGTGTATCTATTTTTTAATTTACTAATCTGCTTATGTCAAGAGGGTTTATTTTACTGTAATTTACAGTGCAATCATTCAATTTAGGGAAAACAAGTCTCTCAGTGTGTTTCTTAACAGTTATGTAGCCTAGTATTGAAGTCACCTTTGCTGTTGGGGGTGTAGAGGGTCTTGTCAGTCTGGATGAAGATGTACCCGGACTGGAAGGACACTAAGACCACCTTCTCCAGCACTTTGTCAGGGAACTGAGCTTGCAGGTACACATACTGTTTCATGGTAGGAGCCTTACTGAAGTTTCCAACAGGGATCTGAAACCAGAATGATGAGACATAAGCAGTACGTGCATCAGGAGCAGGCTGGGGTACATCATGTACATTTCTGGACTCATTTCTAGATTCTTATTGGTCGTGTTAGAAAATGAAGCTAAGTAACAGTAACATGTATACATTGACAGTATTTCATTTACCGTAATTTGTCCGAGCTCCTGGAAGTTTCTTTCACTGGTAAGGGTCACAGATGTGGATGTCAGCCTTCTGGTTTTGGCTGGATGGTTCATCACGTGGATTTGGACCGGGATGTTTCCCCCGGTGCAGTCTTGACACTCCACAAAGATGTTTTCTGCTGTTCCTACCCGCAACAAGTTAGGGGCAGACATCAGCTTCCTGCAGAACAGCGGTGAGACAGAGAAAGATATTAATGGCACTATACTGTAGTCACTGAGCAGAGGTGACCACATGCTGTTTATGATGTACTGACAAACTTTTTTATTTAAAGAAGTATAAAACACACACATTATAATGGAGAGTTGCCAGTATTTATACCCATGGTTTACAGGTGTATCTGTTTGTACAAAGGTTTTAAGAGTGAATCTCTTACAGAAGTAGTTCCTGACCTGTTTTGTATGTGACCCCTTAAAAATGTCCTTGTAACCCTTTGTCACAGCTATTGGCTATTTTCGGCTATTATTACTAAGTGTAATTTTTTCTGTAAGATATGTATGTGCTTGAAGAGGGAAACATTTTCAGTATTTCACAAGAAAAAAGCTAAAATGATAGGAAGTCTAAAAAAACCTAATTATTTAAAACAGAATTATGTTTTTTTCCCGCCCCTTCTGGTGGACCTCGTGGGACCTACCTTTCGAAAAAATATGAACGGTGGTCAACGGGGATCCCGTTTGAATTGAGCCATGGATTACAAATATGTTCTTCAATTTAAAAGATAATTTTTCAACCGAAGAAAGTTTCAGTTAGCCGTAGCTTTGTCGTAGTACCACTTAGTTTAGTGTGAAACTGCTAAGACAACCACATCTCTCGTCTCACACAGTTTACCTCACCTAGCTTGATGCTCAACCTGCTCGCTAGCTAGCTAGCTTAGCTCTGTTCCACAACACATGTAACGTTATCTTAACTGCTGTGTTTTATCCAGTGAAGTGTTTTCAGCAGATAGGCAAAAGAACGAGCGAGATCCTCTGCTCATTTGAGTAACGTTACAACGATACACACGATACATACACACACATCGTAGCTTCAGCCAGGGACGGACTGACAATCTGTGCGTTCTGGAAAAGTCCAGAATGGCCGTCCAACTGACGGCACAAAAAAAGTCTATTAAAGCAATATTAACAGCCAACAGCAGGGGGCGCAAATACAATCACTTATATGCTACGTGTAAAAATAAAACTGAAGAAGAAGAGTAGGCCTACATCATTAGCTGATCATTAGATGTGAGTTAATTTGACATCAGCAATACTGGTAAGTGCCAGGAGAAGGAAAGATTATAGGCTGCCTTTATCCCTATCTTAACTTAGTCAGCTTATGAGTGTGCATCATGATTATGAAAATGATTGTGCCATTTAGTGCTGTCAAACTTAACGTGTTAAATAATTTCTGTTAGGTTAATTTGAAACATTAAACGTGTTAGAAATGAATCAAGGGTTGACTCACTCCGTGAAGTTGTACTGAGCCCAGTTTTGCTGCTAGGATGAGGTATTACATTAAACGGGAAAACATCAGCCATGCATTGGTACCACTCTAAACGTGCTAACAAACAGGGAAAATAAATAAGTCACCAAATGTAACCAAAAGTTTAACCAAAAAAAACCCAGCTTGCACTTTCTGTCAGTCTTCCATCAGAGTGCAGTCTTTCATATTTGCGTTTAATATTGTGGAACTGGCAAAGACCTGGTGGTTGGTTGTGAAAGTTGCACAGATAACATTGATAGGGCCTAGTCATTTCACAGCCTTAATATGAATCAAAGGTGTAATGTGACATTGACAAAATATTAAATAGGTTATTTAATGCTAATTCTTTAACACAAAGCAACACATGTTATATACATTTATATTTGAATAGTCGTAACTAGTAAATAGTAGTAACTAACTATCAGTGTAGTTTGGGTATAGGCCCACAGAATATCTAATCCCCATGTTCAGGTACAGCAAGTAGCCTACTTTATCTTTGAAAGTGTTGTCAGTAATACTCTGTACTGTTTTATAATTACAAGTTTGTGTAATTTGGGGTTTCTGTAGCCAGTGACATTTCATTATTTGTATTTTATTTTCAATGCAGATGTAATGGCATTGTACATTTTTCATTCTTTCATTCTTCATTAATAAACACAACCCCAATTATCATCATTGGTTTTGAGATGTTACTTGCTGTGAATACCTTGTCTGATAGGCTACAGTATTGTGGCAGATTATCAGGACATCCTGGCTAGTGTCTGCTGCGCACGACTAGGAGCGAATGGCCAGATGATGGGCCTATTTGGGAGAAACTCCAGGGCTGTTTTTTAGCCCCAGTCCGTCCCTGGCTTCAGCGAGACGTCATGTGTGTATGTAGCCTATTTACGTATTTTCACAGTCTTATACTTCAACAGTTCAACAATAAACTGAGGCTTTCTTCAGTTGAAAAACTATCTTTTAAATTGACGAACATCATATTTGTAATCCATGGCTCAATTCAAACGGAATCAAAAAATGATTTGCCTCTCCCCATTCACTACCGTTCATATTTTTTCGAAAGATAGGTCGCAATGGACTAGAAGTAGAAGGGCGCTGACCCCTCCCAAATAAGCACACATACGTCGCCACGACTTCCTCTGCAATTAATCGCGGTCATTCTAAAGCGTTGTTTAATGAGCGTCTGGATGTCTTATTATGATGGAAATCTATACGTTGCAGCAAAGTTTGAACTATGTTGGTTAGATGTATTACAAGTTCCTCAGTTGTTTGAGCGTTAGGACATCTTATTTTGATGGAAATCTATAGGCAAGGCAATTTTATTTATATAGCACATTTCAGCAGCAGCGCAATTCAGGTGCTTTACATAAAACATTAAAACACAGTTAGAAATGAATACAGAATTAAAAACAATTAATAAATATTATAAACAGTTAATACAAAATTAAAAACAGTTAATACAAAATTAAGAACAGATACAATATAGGAATAATATTCACAATCCAGTACATTGAATTAAAAAAAGGCAATGACAGGTCTTCAGCCTTTATTTAAAAGAGCTGAGAGTAGGTGCCGACCTACAGTTTTCCGGAAGTTACATATACATACTTATACATAGCAGCAACATACTATTAACTATGTTGTTACAATGTCATTCAAGTTCCTCACTTGATTGCTGGTCATTTTGAAGCATTGTCTAATGAGCGTCTGGATGTCTTTTACTTTACACACATTGTTGATGTGATGGACCATGAATCTGAATTCTGCCCAGCAACATATTCGCGCCACAGTCGATAAAGGAAGGAAAAAAGTTGACAGGCTGAACGGTTAGGATGGAGACTGCTTCGTTGCTACAGTTAAACCCCATGGTAAGCACTATTTCAGCTTAATGTAACACATATTTCGACGTTTTCGCATGCTTAAATTTAAATATCCCTGCTCTAGCTAGCTAAGTACTACTCTGACTGAACCTGAATGTAAAGTTAACGTTAGCTATGTCAGTTGTGGTAAGTTAATTTACTTGCTGTTGTTCCATAATTTAACATAATTTGGCTAACCATAACATTAATGTTACACAGGCCAGTAACGTGAGCTTAGCTAACGTTACTACTACGTTAGTTAATGCTAACGACTTAGGTTACACTTTGAATACAAAATGTAACCTAAGTACAACTTCCAATTTACTAATGTGCAGCGAAGGAGAGATACCACACGTCCTTCCTGCTGCTGTCAGACTTTATAATCAACACTGCTCCAAGTAGACCACACGCACCATATGTGACAATTTACTCATGTACATCTTATTATGCAATATCAATAACTCATATGCATAATCTGAATACCGTGTTATTAAACTTTCTGTGTATACTTGTTTGAACTGCTTTATTCTTGCATTTTTACTGATGCTTTTGTCATTGCACTTTCCCTTTGGTGCAGTATCACTGAAAATGTCCCCACTGTGGGACTAATTAAGGATCTTATCTTATATATGTCGCGGAGAGAGCGGCTACATGTTGCTGAAACGTCAAGCAGCGATGTCCCGCGAATGTCGTGCCAATGAGCAAATGAGCAATATGCTACGTATTCCCGCCGCATCTTGATTACATTGCCAATACATCGCGGCGACGTATGTGTGCTTACTAGGTCAGTTTCATGTTGGGACCCAAGCCCCAGGTTGAGATCCACTGCCTTAGAGTCTGTGAGTTAAAGTTTCAATTCAACCAGTATACCAAATGTAACAGAGTTGGGAGTAGCCTTTTTTTTTACAAAATTGATGTGTTGGTTACATATATTTTTGGAACCACCTGGTGGGTTAAGATGAAAGTTGACGCCACAGATGGCAGCCTTGGTACTGTACTGTTTATTTTTGTGCGTCTATTATATTTTCTGCAGTTTTTAACCCTTGTATTGTCCTTTGTGTCACGGGAACTGGTTTAGTTTATTCACTTTTTGTATAAGCCTCGCGGCCTCTGTCCTTCGGGTCCCGGGGACCCTCGCTTATTCTATGTTATTCCATGTCACACGCTTGCCTCGTCCTTCGGGTCCCCGGGACCCTCGTCCCTCATTTGATTCTACGTCGTACTAAAATCTACTGGCCTTGCAACGGCCTCTGTCCTTTGGGGGGTCCCCGGGACCCTGGCCTACTATTTTTATACACTTTGTCACGTCAACTACCGCGGTGGCAACTACTTGGCCCTTGGGGTCTCCGGGACCCTCGCTTAGTCAATGGCATGCATTTTTGTCTCTTGCTACTGGCCTCGTGGCAGCCGGTGTCACTCGGGTCCCCGGGACCCTTGTTGCAGTGGAAAGTTGATGTTGTGTTTTTTTTTTTTTTTTGTGCAGCGTAAAGTCAAAGTCGAAGCTCAAACTGCCGCGCGAGTCAAGAGGCTACTGTCTGACGCAGTCCGCGCAATAGGGCCGTGTGCAACTCCCGCAGATGTATCTCTGGCAGCCACCGCACACGGTGTGTGTCTTGCGGTCCTTTTTCTTTGGACAGAGCTGACACCTCTTTCGCTTGCTGGGCACTCTCGCCGCTCTCGGTTCCGCTTCCTCCTCGTCTTCTTCCTCGTCTCCTCGCTGGTCTTGTAGGGCTCGCCTGACCTCGGCGCGCCTGACCTCGCCGCGCCTGACCTCGCCGCGCCTGACCTCGCCGCCCCGGCTTTGACGAGCGCAGCGGACGCCTTCCTGCGAGGGAGACGCGAGCGTCTCTCGATGACTGGAGTGACGAGTGCCCTGCCCAGCTGCTCGAGGAAGGCCCTGCGCCTGTTGAGCTTGCCGCGCAGCCACTTGGGCCTGAGCTCTCGCCAGAGCACAAAGGTGTTGTAGCGGACACGTCGAGGATGTTGTGGAATAGGGTGAGGGGCCGGCGCGCCGTCTTCCTGCGGCAGCTGTACGTGCCGACGAGCTTGTCCAGGTTGTCCACGCTGCCCTTGGTGCTGTTGTAGTGCAGGATGATGTCGGGCTTGGCGGCCCTGGAGGCGTTGCCCCGTCCCCCGTGTGCAGCATGCTCAGCAGCACCACGTTCCTGTTCCTCTTGGGCATGTAGGACACCAGAGTGACGGTGGGCGTGAAAGTGAACCTGGACGAGAAGCAGCTCGGGCTTGTTTTTGTGCATCGTGCCCACCACGGTGAGGCGCCTCTCGTGGAGGAGCCGCCGGACCAGCTCGTAGGAGGTGAAAAAGTTGTCACACGTCACGTTGCGCAGACCCCGCACTCCCTCGGTCACGTCCATCACCACGCGGGCGCCCTGATTCCTCTCAGGTTCGCCGGCCTCCGACTTGCCAGTGTACATCTGCATGGTCCACACGTAGCTGGAGCCGGCGTCGCAGGCCACCCACAACTTGAGTCCGTACCTGGCGGGCTTGCTGGGCATGTACTGGCGGAAGGAGCATCGACCTTGGTGGACGTGACGGACTAGGAGGAGAACGATGAGAATGGGAGGAAAAGAGTGACGATGAAAAAGTTACAAAAACACATGCGCACACATAGACACACACACACACACACCGCGAAAGGGAACCAGCTGCTCGTCCACGGTCATGTCGGGGCCTGGGTTGTAGAGACGAGGCAGCCGCCGCACCCAGGCGTCCCACACTTCTCGTATGGCCGCCAGTTTGTCCGAGGCTCGTCTGGTGCCTCTCGTCTCGCGGTCGTTGATTTGCAGTAGTCGCAAGAGCACGTGGAATCGCTTAAGCGACATTTTGGTGCGGGAAATGGCCCTGCCGCTCTCCTCGTGCCACAGGCTCTCCAGGGCCTCGTTTCGGGACCTGTACATGCCGGCGAGGATCAGTAGCCCGAGGTAGCCGCGCAGCTCAGTGACGTCCGTCATTTTCCAGTCGTTGCCGCATTTCCTGAGGCCCTCGAAGTTTGTGGCGATCACCATAATCTCTAGTATGCGCCGCGTGACCAAGTGGTCGAATGTGGAGAGTATGTCGCAGACGCGTGTGGCCACGTACACTGTGGGTCGCGGGCTCTCTGGAGCGGTAGCGCGTCTGTGGTCTTGTTCTTGGTCTTGTTCTTCTCGTTCTTGTGCTGTGCCACGGCGATGTGGTCGAGGGCGACTGGGATGATATGTCGTTGAGGACCATTCGATTTCGCTGTTTCTTGACACAAACCTTTCGCTCTCCTCATCGTCCTGCTCGTGCTCCTCTTCTCCACCCTCATCCTCTTCATCTCTTTCTTCTTCATCTCCTTCTACTTCTTCCTCTCCTCCTTCTTCTTCTTCCTCTCCTTCTTCCTCTCCTTCTTCTACTTTCTCCTCAGCTTCTCCTTCGCTATCGCCGTCGTGACAGCAGTCTTTGGCTCCATCAGTCTTTGGCTCCATCACCATGTTCATCTTTGTCCTCTTCTGACGCACACCTGCCAGATACGCATTCGTGGTCCTCGTGACCGTCTTGCTCTTGCTCTTGTTCTTGTTCTGGGACGTTGGATGCGGCGCTGACGATAATCTGATGCAGCTTCATTTCGAGTCAAACGACGGGCCATGCTGAAGAACGACGACGGGGACAACAACAATGACAAAAACAACAACTCAAGACGTGAAGACACGTGTACAGTATGTGTGTGTGTAATAAAAGTGTTTACTAGGTCGAGGACGGGGTTTGTTTCTTTCCCCTTTCCCTTACCCTTTCTGCGTTATTACTACAACAAGCCAGGCCAGGGTTCCCCGAATACCACAGAATAACGTATGGGTCACAGAGACCCGAAGGCCAGGGCCGCGGTAGCAGGGAAATACCATTGAACACTGGCCAGGGTCCCCGAGACCCGAAGCGCAACGCCAGGCCAATACAAAAAGTCAAATAAACTGGCCGCGTATTCTGTGGGTCCTGGGCTCTCTGGAGCGGTAGCACGTCTGTGGTCTTGTCCTTGGTCTTGGTCTTGTTCTTGTTCTTGTTCTTCTTGTTCTCGCGCTGTGCCATGGCGATGAGGTCGAGGGCGACTGGGATGATAAGTCGTCGAGGACCCTTCGATTTCGCCATTTCTCGACTTTCGAGAATCTGCTTCTACTTAAACAAAGGTTGGTGTACAGATGCTACTGTGCTGAAAAATACGTGCAGCCCTCACTTAGAAACTCTCTTTATAAACTGTCAACTCTCGAACTGTGTTAGGGCTAGCGCTACTAGCTTGTCATCCAAATGTTACAGACAGTGTAACTTTATCCACGAGTAGCACTTTTAGTAGCATGCCAAGCTAATGCTAGTTAGCTAGTCACACACTTGCTGGCTGGCTCTTGGCCGTAATGTTTTCTAGTAATTTCAGATGGTAATTGTTCTACTCTTTGCTACACAGATTCACATCTGTGTAGCAAAGAGTAGAACAATTACCATGCTTGAAGTTGCATAACACACCGTTGATGAAGATTGTGTGCTGTTGTGATTTTGATACCACGTAGGCTTTGTTAAATGTGGGTTATTTACTGTATATTGTTACAATGTTTTTGCACTACGGCAATATGTTGTAAATAGAAAACAAAATGGCGATCCATTGTCCAGTTATTGTCTGTGGACAAAATGTGCATTCAGAATGTTTTAGTATTGCTATTGAAATAATGCTTTTGCTGCTCTTAAAACCTTACAAAACAATATGATCTTGAAGAGCTCATAGTACCTTACTGTGTGGCTGGGGGCTGTGTTATTGGTGGATTTTTATTTACTTTTTGAAACATTTCAGATAAGTTAAAAGAAAGCATTTGAATGCATCTGCCAATACATTTGCCAATTATTGTAAAATAAAAAATAATGCAGCAGAGTTTTTATGGACAGATTCTGCAACCTGAGGAAAAACAGCGGCCACAGATCACCTTCCTCATTAACCCTTTCACTGCTGAATCCGATTGTTTGAAAGCCCCTCTAGTGACAAATGAGTGAAAGAGTCTCTTCAAGTGGCCACAACCAAGTACAACCAGACCTAAAAAGGATTGTGGATAACAAAGACTGTCAGGTTTCCCACTGAGTCAATCTAAATAAGAAAAAAACCCTGTTGCTGTTGTAATGTGGACCTGCATGTGTTGTGTGGCGTTTTGCTATGGTGCGTGTTTTTTTGTGGCTCTTTATGCTGAACTGGTTGGCCACCCCTGGATTAGATAGAGACTCAGCCAAAGGCACAACCTCCTCTGATTGGCCAACACTACGTTTCCTTTCCTTGACTGGGTTACAGGTGCATAGCATCGGTGACAGACACACAGGACATTAAACCCGTTTCAAGCCCTTTGAACCTGTATTTGTTTGTCCTCTGTCACTAACAGACAAGTTCACAAACTCTCACTTGAAGCAATACAATTTATTTAAAAAAAAGTTTTGTATTATAATTTTTAGGGGGGCTGAGAATAGATTTAGGGGGGCTTGAGCACTCCCTAAAAAGGGTCTAAAATCGCCCATGATCTGGCTTAATGCATTGCTGTTCAAACTCTTTACAAGGGGGTGTAAAGGTAAGGCAGGTCTACTTACAATGCAGCTCCATCAGCCAGAGAAGTCAGAGAGACAAAGGCCAGAGAGGCCAGCAGCCACAGCAGAGTCCTACTCATCCTTCAGCCTGATCCACTCTGGACTGTCGATCTGCAGCACCCTCCTTTTATCCACTCCCCCCCCACCACCTCCACTTCACCTCTAGGATGTCTCACCAGTCCTCCTCTTCAATTTTCTCTCTCGTGTCAAGGTGCATGTTATGTTTAGGATAAATGAAAAACAATTATTTTCCCCTCTTACCTGTATTCCTATTTATTAATCTAAATCGTTTTGGTGTGAGTTGGATTTATTGGCAATAGTAGTACAATGGAACTAAATGGCAATTGACTTGTGGTGCTCAAAGTGCTGTGAAAATATAAATAAATAAAATTAAGCTATTTTTTTATTTTTAAATATTAGTATTTGTCATAAGGCATATGTTTTAGGTAATTGTGTTTTACTGGGTTCTGGTATATATGCAGTATATACAACTTAAACTTGTTTGAATTGCACTGTACAATGTGTTCTATTGGTAAAGATGTACAGTATTATATGACCAAATACAATTTATTTTGTGCAAGAAATGTGTTTTATGCTTTTTGCCATTTTTGCTTTCAAAAATGTACGATAGTAAATGTACTTCAAATATTTAGTAGGAACAGGAATAATGATGTACAAAATACTTTCACCAGAAATCAGATTTTAGACATTATCATGTAGAATTGATAAAACAAACATATCTAAGCTGTATAGGTCAATGGCGTGAGTCCTAACAGATTGGTTTGATTGAACATGAAAACATTCTGTATACAAGTTAGTTTAGTAATTGAATATATTGAACATAATGCAGAGCTTTTAAATACAAGACCTTTAAATTGAACATAAATTTAATGAATGAGATGGTATTATGTGCAACCGATATACATATTTTGTTAATCCAACAGATTTCTACAGCTTTGTAAATACAAACCCAATTTCACATGATTTCCCAGCAGCAGTTGAGAAACTGTTTGTTATCTCCGCTCTGAGTAAAAAGATAAACAGTAGAAAACCAATCAGGGTTTAGCATACAGTCGAATGACCAGTTCACTGCAAAATTACAGAAAAGGCTATTCTAAACTCATGTTTTTTTATAAATTATTACATTTTACTACTCTTGTAATTATTATTCTGAGCCTGCTGAACCAGCATACTTACACATAATCAAATATATTGCATAAGCACACAGACAGTGTGGGTCAAAGTAAAGAAGGCTATTCAGCAGCAAGGAATTTTCTCTAATAACAACAATAATTGTACTATGTGATTTTAATGTTTCTATGCATTTCTTGAAATTGATAATATTATTAATTATTATAAAACTAAGTATATATTTTGGAAAGTATCCAGATCATTCTTTGTATATTTGATTCAATGTTGTGGAAGTTATTATACATCCACAACATTGTATCAAAATTCACTTTAATCTTTTGAACTACACACAGGCTTGGGAGTTATGGGGCCCTATTTTAACAATCTGAGCGCACGGCGTGAAGCACCTGACGCTGGTGCATTTAGGGCATGTAAAAATCCACTTTTGCTAGTATAAACAGCGGAAAAAATGGTCCGTTCGCCAGGCGCATTGTTTAAAAGGGTTGTACTTACATGTCTCCATTAATCATAGCTGTGTTTTGGGGGGCCTAATAAACCAATCAGAGTGTCATCTCCCATTACCTTTAAAAACTAGGCGTGTTTGTACCTTTGCGCATTGCTATTATGATGGAGGATTTTCTAAGCAGGAAGGAAAGATTTTCAGGAGAAGAAAGTGATCTGCTCGTGCGTGAAGTTAATGCTGCGTTATTAACTTTAGACCAGGTTTTTGTTGGTCAATCACTTCCCACTGCCTCAAGATAGCAATACGCCCAGAATGCACCTTGACAGATGGTACTCCCTTATTCATGATTTCATCCTAACACTGTAAGGGTCCCATGCTCAGATACACTAAAATATCCTGTAGGCCCCCACCAAAGGTCATAGGTTAACATTACCTAAGTTGTTATTCAGCTATATGCTTACAGAATACATAACAACCCTGGACATCTAATCAATCAGGGCCTCTAACTTTTTATTCTCAGAATTTAAACATCTGGATCAGATCCAACCTTTGCACGCATAGGGCCTCTTGCCTTTCTGAGAATTTCTACATCGGTCTCAATGTACCACATTATAGAATATATGAAATATGAAAATACATTTGAGTAAATGCAGGCTTGATTATTCCACCTATCACACCTGAACACACTTCCCATTTTAAAGTGCATTTAAGTGCACATACTGTGGACCATCAAACACAGTTATCAGATGGCCACATTTACATTGGCTACAGTGAACATTCAGGCAAAGTTCAATCTGGCTTTACATTTTGTTTGTTGAATTTCAAAGAGTTTTTCCATTTAGGATAAGGTTGATTTGTCACCCTTTTAGAGCTCACGCTGAACATCTGCTTGAGAACTAAATTCTAACACTTTCCACCTATGCCACAAAGCATCTGGCTACTAGAAAAACAAAGGAAGCTTCTTTGTGTGACTTGAGTATAAAAAATGACATTAGGCCTATGTCTTTGTGCTTACCTTTTATTATGGTGGACTCATTTTTATTTAACTTTTAACTTCTGATTTTCCTTTCTTGAGTTTCACTACTGCTGACACTCAAAGAGTTGGTACTGATTAACCATCTCCTCCATGCCCAAACAGGTAATTCTGTGTTCCTCAGTTTGACACTCCACTTCTGTGGGCCAGTACTCTATCCAGATGCTCTCTCCTAATACATACTGATACCTGAGGAAAGCCAAGTGAACAATACACATCTGTAACACTCTGTAACATGACATGAAAAGCCCCCTCATCCCTTCCCACAATCACTATCGACACTGACACTTAAGCTAGAGTACAAAAAAGCCTAACTTGATTTACTAATAAAAAAAAAAAGTGAAACATTAAAAATGTTTAAATGCAAAATCCACAAACATTTACACAAAGAAGAAAACGTACGTTTGATGTATGCCATCTCTGTGAATATCTTTGGACGTGCCCATGATAAGGTAGGTTTTTCCCATACCCAGATCTAAAGACTGCCTGCAGTAGGGGTAACTGAGGAAAGTGCGCTGTTTATTCTGAGGACTCATCAAGAGTTCCTGAAATTCAAGAATAGGAAAAAGCAGAAAAGGTACTTTAGGATTTAGTTAAATGCATAGCTAAAGATGTTGTACAAAACATTTATGCTGTATTATCATAGCCAGTGGAATGCTTAAAAAATAGACATTTGGGGACATATGCTTATTCCCTTTTTTGCTTGGATTTGATTGATAGCACTATTTATACCACTGTCACAGGAAATATGTAGCCAACAGCCAGCTAATTTAGCTAAATCTTTCCAATGTAACAATCCACCCTCCAACGCTTCTAATCTCCATGTTTAATCCGCACAAAGAAATAAAATGTAGAAAACAACAATTCTTTTTTTACAGGGGTTACATGGTGGACTATTTCTTGGCCCGGGACCAATAACCTACTTAAGTTATCTGGCAATGCAAGGTAAGCTAGCTGGCTGCTAGAGGTAGCTTCATACTTAGTGTACAAACATCAGTGAACATTATACAAAACCAATATTCTCATCTAACTTTCTGCAAGAAAGAGAATAAGCGTGTTTCCTTAACTGTTGAACCACGCCATCACCTATAAAGCACATTAGAACATCAGTTTCTAGTACATTTCAGGCAGTTCAATGTTAAATACATACCTTCTTTGATGACTTCCAGTAACTTCACTGTGAAAAGGTCAGTGGAGAAATCTTCTGTAAAATTTACCAGTCTCACTTTGTACACTGAGGACAGACAAGTTGCAGATTGTTAGCTCACTTTCTCCCTCTTTTAGTCCTGCCGTACTTATTCTCTCAATCTCTGAGTCACACAAACACATACATTTTTGTGATATATAAAACGCAATTCATGTACACTCTTACCAAAATCTATTTTGCTGGTGTGTGTAGTCTCACAGACCTTAGCTGTTTGTTGATCATTGGGGATTTTGTCCTTCTGTATACTGCAGTTCTCTGGAAATACACAAGAGGCACAAGGAATATACACAACTGATTACATAGGCACATGGGGATGTGTGTGGATGGGTTGAAAGGTGAGTGCATCTGCATCTTAGTCACAATTTAAGTATTGCAGGTGCTTGTTGCCTTGACGGAATGTTCATAAAGTTTGCTGACGACATCATCGGCCTCAACACGGGAGGTCAGAGCCCCGACATCTTGGTGCCGAGACAATGTCAGTAAATCAAATAAGCTGATCTTGTCTTTAGTGTAACTGAAATGGAAAAGAAATGCGTTGTCTGACAGTTACAATTTTAGGGTGACCAGATGGAAAAGACGAAATGGGACAAGCTTAAAAAAATCAAAAGATGCTCGTTGTTGGAAACTAAACAATGTAAAGTTGCAGCTTTTATTTAACAAGGATGGAGATGTTTTGTTTGCCTCCCCTCACATCAAACAATAATTATAGATATTAGGGATGGTATTGCCTCTGATTTCCTGATAGATTTGATTCTGATTCACAAATTCAAATGTTTATTTGGGATATTTACAGTTTCAAAACTAATTTAGCTTGGATATGAAAGAGATGATACAGTTGTACAAGGTTCCCTCTAACCTGCTGCATAGAGACAGAGCGCATCGCATCATACTCTTAAAGCCACGCCCACTGGAGGGGAAAACAACTGTCCATTTCTATCTGTAAGCTAACACAGATAACATCGGACATATCATTAGATTGGTATGATGATGCTGTGGGATCCTACAGTCTTCACATTCTCTCTGCTGACTCCTCATATCAGGAAAAGTTAAGTTCTGGGTTATTTTGGTAGTGAATATCACCACACAGCAGCTTTTAGGAATGTTTCTATTGCTTTTTAGCAGAGGGAATAAAGACGAGGAAAACTTCACACAAAACAAGTCAATGGAAAGCAGAGATAGGTTTTCCCCTCTGGTGCGGGCGGGACTAGTGGTGTATTTCCGCTTATTTGCAGTGTAACATGTAGAATTATTTACAAGAAGCTGGTTTATCTTTTATAGTGTGTAAGTTTTATATTGTGTGTACAGTATGTATGTTTACTCTAATACTGATGACATATGCCTCACATTGATTTAAAATGATAATCACTTCTGGACTTACCGAGCCTTTCTGCAGTTCCTTACAGCTGGACTCAGTGGCCCTCATTTATCAAAAGTGCGTACACCAAATTTCCAGCGTACACCTGGCGTACACCCAAAACCACGGTGACTTTGAGATTTATCAATATGGACGTTGGCGTACGGCACACTCAAATCCTACGCCAGCTCAGGAGGTGGTGTACATGTACGCACGTATTGAGTTAGTGTGGAAATGCGCAGAAAAACAATTCCTAACACCACAAAACGCACTGACCAACTAAAAGAAGACCTCTATGCGCCGGTATGCAACATTGTTTTAGCCTGGGGGGGTCCTGTACAACATCTCGCAGGAAGACACGGTGCCATAAATGTAGCGATGGAGCCCAATGAGCCGATGCCCGGAGAGCAGTGTCCAGAACAGCCCCAACTGGGGGCTATACCAAGGAGACAGGATATTATTCCTCGCTTTTAAAAAGGTAGCCTATAGTGTTATGTTTGTCAATGATATTCAATACAGGAAACATGACGATGCACAACATTTATTTATTCTTCAGGTTTTTGTTTCTCTTTCAAGTGAATGATTTATTTCTGCCATTGACCAAGTTATTTTGGCTTGTTTTTCCAGCCCCTCTGCTGTCAGGAGACAGGGTCCAGCTCGGGGGGGCGGAGGACACGCGCTCTCCCTCAGCTGTTGCCTCGTTCCGACTCATGAAAAAAAACACGAGTAAAATAAAAGACACTGCATAAACTCCGCTACCGTGTGTTTATGTAAATATAAGTACACCTACATGTAGGCCTAAGAGATTGCAATAGAAGCCTGTATATTACTATTAGGACTATAGAAAAATGTGTCAAGGATGTATAAATTAAATAGGCTAAACTTCAGCTGGAGTCCGATTTACTACGGCAACACTGTTGACCGCATCAGTGATCTCCTTCCATTACGCATTCTTTCTACAGCCTTTAATACCAGTTTTCAGGCTGCCAAATAGTCCACACTTTAATGCAAATGAACCAGAGATATCAGGGTTTCAATCTCCACCTCTGAAAAGTGCCGCTTCTCAGCCGGATTACGTCTCGCCATGTCGTGAATTGTAGGGGCGAGGCCTCAAAACCCAGAATATATCGGGGCGTGTTATTCTAATGACGATCGTTTTCAGCCGCGGCATTTATCAAGGGCAGGTATTGCGTACACCTGGATTTCAAAGGTACGCACAGCTTCATAAATCAGGCGGTGAGAGGAGCGTAAGCATAATCTTACGCCAACATATACGCCCGTTTCTACGCAAGAATGATAAATGAGGGCCAGTCTGTTGTCCCTCCGTTAATGTGTTGTACTTCCACATATACAACTCATCCAGAACCTCATCTGACATCTGCAGTATGTAGGAGAGAGCTGAGCACTGGATCTCAGAGAGTTTCTTCTCTGATCTGTTCTCTGACTTCAGGAACTCTTGGATCTCCTGATGGACTGAGTGGTCGTTTATCTCCGTCAGACAGTGGAAGATGTTGATGCTTCTGTCAGGAGAGATATTATTACTGTTCATCTCCTTCAGGTTGTTGATGGCTCTCTGGATGATTTCTGGACTGTTGTCTGTCTGACCCAGCAGGCCTCCTAAGAGTCTCTGGTTGGACTCCAGAGAGAGGCCATAAAGGAAGCTGATAAACAGGTCCAGGTGGCCATTTTTACTCGCTAGGGATTTCTCCATGGCTCTCTTCAGGAAGACATCCAGAGATGGGTAATTGTCTTGTTCACTGTCAACATGGCTATCTTTATTTCCAGAAGACTTAAAAATCTTCTTGAGAAAAGACTTTGGGTTTGAGTCTCTGTGCTTGAAGTCTTCTCCCAGGAAGTCCTCCAGTACCTGTGTGTCCCTGTTGGTGTAACAGTGGAACAGGTAGACTGCAGCCAGAAACTCCTGAACACTCAGATGAACGAAGCAGTAGACTGTTTTCTGGAAGATCACACTCTCTCTTTTGAAGATCTCTGTACAAACTCCTGAGTACAGCGAGACCTCTGTGACATCCAGACCACAGCGCTCCAGGTCTTCTTGGTAGAAGACGAGGTTTCCTTTCTCCAGCTGTTCAAACGCCAGCCTCCCCAGCTTCAGAAGAACTTCCCCGTCAGCCTCCGTCAGCTCCTGTGGACTCGTCTCATGTCCCTCAGCATACTTGAGCTTCTTCCTCTTTGTCTGAACCAGCAGGAAGTGTGAGTACATGTCAGTCAGGGTCTTGGGCAGCTCTCCTCTCTGGTCTGTAGTCAACATGTGGTCCAGAACTGTAGCAGTGATCCAGCAGAAGACTGGGATCAGACACATGATGTGGAGGCTCCTGGAGGTCTTGATGTGGGAGATGATTCTGCTGGACAGCTCTTCATCACTGACTCTCTTCCTGAAGTACTCCTCCTTCTGGGCATCAGTGAAGCCTTGTACTTCTGTTACCCTGTCAACACACGCAGGAGGGATCTGATTGGCTGCTGCAGGTCGGGAAGTTATCCAGGCGAGAGCCGGGAAGCAGCTTCCCTGGATGAGGTTTGTCAACAGCACGTTGACTGAGGACTTCTGTGTGACATCAGAAACAGCCTCCTTGTTGTTGAAATCCAGGTAAAGTCTGCTTTCATCCAGGCCATCAAAGATGAAGAGAAGTTTAGAGCCAGCGAGCTGCTCTGCTGGGACCTCCTGTAATGTTGGATGGAAAACACGGAGCAGCTCCAGAAGACTGTACTGCTCATCTCTGATCAAGTTCAGCTCCCTGAAGGAAAGAGGAATCACCAGACTGATATCTTGGTTCTCCAAACCCTCGGCCCAGTCCAGACAGAACTTCTGCACTGAGAAGGTTTTTCCAACGCCAGCGACGCCGCTCGTCAGAACCACTCTGATGTGTTTCTGTTGGCCAGGTGAGGCTTTAAAGATGTCACAGCACTAGATTGGAGAGTCATGGAGGGTCTTCTTCTTGGAAGCTGTCTCGAGCTGCCACTCCTCATGTTGGGTATTAACCTCTTCACTCTGTCCCTCTATGAGGTAGAGGAGAGTGTAGATCCTGTTGAGGAGGGTTCTACTTCCTGTTTCAGCTCCTTCAGTCACACGTTCAAATGTCTCCTTCAGCCTGATCTTATGTTTCTGATGACCAACATTCACTAAGAAAAGAACAAAGGTGAGAGACAGAACAAGAAAGAGATAACAATCTGATGATTATTTTTATTACCATTATGAAAACATTCAGTTAAATTTCAGATGGACTTAAACTGTAATGATATTTATGTTAAATGTTTACGCTTGTGCAGCACGATATATAAGGAGAATACACCTTATGCTATAACTTTGTTGAATATTGATATATACGATACATAATCACAAAGTGTTCTCAGTTCTTCTGCTTTCAGTATTCTGCTTAAATACAACACAATGCTTGTTGAATTCAAAACAAATGAAAGGAAATGATTTGAATGTAAAAGACAAAAAAAGAATGACAGTTTCATTTTGAAGTTAGTTATACATTTCCTTATAACTAACACAAAAGTGTCTTTCTTGATGTGCATATTGAGTTAGTTGATATTGTTAATAGACGATCAAAAAACGATATGTTGTGCAGCCCTAGTCTGTGCTGTCTCACTCAACAAATGTCTCAGTATTACAACAACCAGTGGTGTGTTCAGACATGAAGACATCAGCAGACAGATGGACAGACTTACTTTGATCAGAGCTGCTCTGATTGTCTGTCTGCAGTCCAGTTCTGGTTCTGGTTCTGGACGGCTGCTCCTCCTCAGAAACATCACTCCTCTTCCTCTTTCTGTGAAGACATTTCTTCATCACTAAAATGATTTGCTGATTGTTGTTGAAACATATCAAGATTTGGCCAAACTGTCTAGAATCAGTTAGGCTTCAACAGAAGTTAGAAGTGGTCTGAATATTGAGGAAGACCAGCATGTAATAAACTTATATAGAATTTATAGAAATTTAATATACAAACACAAAATGAACAAATACATGGCATCAGCAGGAAAAACTGAAACTGACCCCTCAGTCATAGCTACAAGATATGTTTGGCATTTTATCTCATATATTTTGTTATGTTTATTGAGAAATAAATACTTTTAAATCCAAAAACATGTTTTTTGTGACTTAACAATACCTCTGACGTAACTTTTAAGACGTGCTTGAAGGTCGCACTGGGGAATTTCAGTTTACTGTTGCCAAGCAACCAGGGGTAGGCGAGGCATGCCCAGGAGCGCCCACAAGCGAGTGCTTGTCGCTGTCTTTTGTAGCTAATGTGACTGTGGGGTGAGTCATAAAATGAGTAAGTATCAGTTGTCTTACTTTGTGTCTGAGGGTCCAGGTTCATTACTGAAGGTCAGAGGCTGATTTATGGACCGGTCACTCTTCATAGACAGACAGCCAGATACTCCAGACTCTGCTCCGTCCTCCTCTTCCTCCAAATCACTCATCTTCTGATCTGAAGTCAGTCTGAGAGGTAAAGCAGGAACACTGAAATAAATGACACACACACACACACACACACACACACACACACACACGTGTTTTCTCGAGTTACAGCAGGTTTAATGTGTATTATTCAGCCAATCAGGACTTAACGTCGACAATCAAACTGTTGAATTCATTCTAGGGCTGAACAATTAATTGCATTTGCAATTAAATTTGATTTCCTAATCGCAGAGGCTGCAATTACACCCTGGTCACGTGACACGCGAGAATACAACTGCAGAGGAAGTTGCTGCAAACCATCACGTATTGTGCAAAACGTGCCTTGCTAATGTTGCTCCCTCACAGGGCAACATTCTCTCTCTATGGCTCTGGGCAACACCACTAACCTGTATCACCACTTAAAAAAACACCACAAAGCAGTGGACAGTGGTGAGTGTGTTTTTCAAAATGTTTTAATGAAGGATTTGTGATATTGAGAAATATATTTCTCTTTCACTTATGTTGTTATATATGGAGTTACGAGGTCAGTGATCCCTGTCGGTGGTATTTCGCTTACTTGACAGTTGACACCCTGGTGTTTGGCTTTTTAGCCATGCACCTATCGTACACGGGCAGTAGTGGTTTTTGGCACGGGTGAAGCGAGCATTTTTTCATGACACATGACATACATATATATACATACATATATATACACATACATATACACACACACACACACACACACACACACACACACACACACACACACACACACACACACACGAAATACCACCGACAGGGATCACTGACCTCGTAACTCCATATGAACATACTTCAGTAACAGAACGTGGAAATAGCAGTCAAAGTTTATCGTGAAAGAAAGGATGCTCCTCAGTAGTGTGATCCAGCCTGGGCTGACGGCTTTGATAAATACACTGGAGAAGCGGTACCACATGCCCTCCACACATCTTTTAACCAGGTCGCCATACCAAAGCTAACGTCCTACAAAAAAATGTAAAAGGAGTTTTTTTTCCGCTGCTACAACGGACGTGGTCAAGCCGTAGGATCACTTCGGCTGGCACTGCCATACTCGCTGTGCACATATACAGATTTAAAGAATGTCCAGTCAAGTTCACAGACAGTGTTTAAAAAGTGCTTTTCTGCAATCTGCGCTTTACTAAGTGTGATTTCTTACTGACTTTAATATTAATGTTTACACCAGGCTTATTTGTCAGTGCTTTATGTTGTCATGGTAATTATTACATGTCATTGTATTACAAGGCTGGACGTTCAACAAGTCAGTCACTGTGATTAAAGTAGTTTATGAATAAATAATGTCATATAAATTCATGCATCACCTAATTTATTCAATATAATAACAGTAAAGGACAGTTTATGTTTAATCCATCTAATATTGTGTTAGTCATACAATCATTTGTTTGTCTTTGTTAAATAATACAGCAGATAATGAGCTTAAAAAATAATCACATTTTAATTTGTAATGGCAATTTTGGAGAAAACAATCGCAATTAGATTATTTTCCAAAATCCTTCAGCCTTTGTTCATTCTAAAATGTCTTTCCTCTCCAGTCCTCAGGGAGAAAACAGACTCAGAGACATAACAGTAAAATACTAAATGTTGAAATAACACTCACCCTGCCTCAGCCTTCGGTTTCCTCCTCCTGCTCTCTTCTGTCCTCTCTAAATGGAGTCTAAAATGACTGGACAGTGTTGGGTCCCCTCTCCATTTACTGGAAATCACATGACTTCATCTGAGTGTGTGTGTGTTCACACAGATTAGCTTTTTATCTCGACTGCTGCTGGTGAAGCTGCCACCAAACACACCAAATAACTGATAATATTCAGCATTTACAAAGTTTTCCTTTTCTTTACTTTTTCTCCCCATGTTGTGAACTGCAACATGTCCACGCATTTATTTTTGCCATTTCTGCCTGACATTCTGTCTGATATTTTACTAGTCTCGCTTTAAGGACTGAAGCCAGTTGACATGATCATATAGTTTAGAGTTAGAAGGAGACTAAACTACCAGCTCCTTTCCTCTAAAACCCTCAGACCCTGCCTCAGGAAACTCTCAAGGAACTTTTGCAATATTTCCTATATAATCATGTGTACAGTTTTTAGTCAATGATTAATGCAGACCGGATTAATTTACCTATATAAAAACATACAATACCAAGTGATAACATTAAGTTTAATGTAAGAAATTTAGATTTGTTCATGCATCCGAGTCTTGAAATGTCATTTGGTTGGACAGAGACCGAGTTTTTAAGGGTTCAACCGATGCCTGGAGTGAGACGTAATAGTTTACTACCTACCAGTGTTGGGGAAGTTACTTTTAAAAAGTAGTGTTTTTGCATTACTCGTTACTTCTTAAAAAGTAATTCCCTAAAAAAATTAGTTCCGTGATATGATTTGATTTATTAGACAGTAACAGAAATAAATGCATAACAAGATGCCATCACAGTGACATCACACATTTAACAGAACTGTCGAGGATAACACAAGAAAGTTACAAACTTATTTTCCATTGTGGTCCTCGTATCCCCTATGGAAAGTAACTTTTTACTTTACTTGTTACTTTTAAAAGCAGGTGTCTGTGGCAGAGACTAAAGGTAATTATACAAAATCTATCTTTGACCATAAAGCCAATCTTTGGTTTATCAGTGAAGTGTCTGTACTAGGCTACATTGCAGATTCAGTCACAGATTGACGGCTGATTCATTATGAACAAGTCCAGCGCGGGTCATCAGCGTTACACGGTGTTAATGTGTAATGTCCATATCTACTTGTAGTACCGGGCGCGCAGCCACAATGGTCCGTGCATTGTCATAGACACATGCAGCCTCTTTTATGGACATCCTTGTGTGTCCGTGAGCCCGACACGAGTCCACAGCGGTCCGCTGCATGTAGCCTGGTGTACGTCTGAGCCCATCTCCACGGCATCCATCGCTGAGGTTGTCAGCTTTGTATCTGCCTGGCATGCTCTGTTTGTAGGGCAGCCAATTTAACCACCAGTTTAAACCATGCTTATGATTTATGTTTTAAATAATAAATTGTATGCTGCAGTCAGGTTATGAAAATAGGAATGGAATCTAGAATGACTAGCCTACTAAGGTAAAAACAGCTTATTTCTCTCCCCCTCTCTTCCTGTTTCTTGCAGATAGATTAGGTTAAAACCAACTATTAACATATAAAGAGAAACGCCTCTTTGAGTCTCCAACCTCCTGGTGCCAAGTCTGGGTTAGAACAAAGGAAATGCAAACTCTGTAAACTTGAGTATAATCAGCACTACCAAGATAACTGACCTTGTCTGTGACCTGGAGTTAATCTAATCAGAGGTGTGTCCTTAACCTGAGAGACACATGACCGATAGGGGAAAATTGTAGGGGAATATATGAGTTATCCGGAGAATGTCTCAGGACTGTTCTTCTGTAACTCCGCAAGGAGAAGCATGAGATCAGTCCGCTGTCAGCTGCAGTGTAACATTTGTGTTTTGACTGTTGTTTTCATCGTGATGTTTCATTAAACCTTTTGCTTAACTTTCAATTCGACCCCAGCCTCTCCTTCCTCCTCCAGAAATCAGAACAAACACGTCTTTTAGAGATTTCTTAACACAGTCCTCAGCGATGTAGTGGCATGTTTCACATAGCTCTCCGCTCAGAGCGCCATCCATTTAGCGTTAGCGTTGGCTGCAGCATTGCTCTGCTACCTACCAGCCTCTGTCACGTACCTTGTGGAGCTTGTTAGCGCGCAGCTGAGAAGGCAAATCGCTGTCAAATCTGTCCCTGGGAAAAGTAACGTTGTGCCAAATTGAAAAAGGAACTGCGTTTCGTTACCACATTTTCAGTAGTAACGCGTTACTTTACTTTTTCCGTTACGTTACTGTACTCCCAACACTGCTACCTACCCATCTGGTAGTCTGTGTAGGTCTTCATCTTTGTCTTCCTCTTTTCTGGAATCTTTGGTGGTTCATCCTCTGAGCAGGTCAGGATAGATATATAGACCGATAGATATATAACAGATAGATATATAGACCGATAGATATATAACAGATAGATATATAGACCGATAGATATATAACAGATAGATATATAGACCGATAGATCCTCCAGGATCCCTTCTACACACAATGTTGAAATGTTGTTCATGTAACGTTACCTTCACACAACGTTACTCTTCTCTCGAGCAGTGATTAGAGCCGATACAGATTCTAAAGGTAACGTTAATAAACTTGTAGTCTCGCATTGCCAGACCCTCCTCCACAGCGCTGCGGAGAAAGGTCTGGCTAGTCCACACAGCATTCCTGGATGGCAGAAAAACATGCTCAAACTGAAAAAGTCCAAACTGGCAGGATCCGCCCCCTGCAGAACTGCCCGGTAGAACCTGAATCGCAGTAGCTTAGCAACACAGCAGCTGACTTTGGCTAACGTTAGCTTACATTAGCAGATAACTAATCTAATAAAAGAGTAATGGAACTAAATTAAAGGTTTAACATGAAACACTTTGGCTCCTTAAAATCTCTATTAATGAGAAACCCTCTTCAAGCGACAACTGTAATGTCAAAAGTAACGTCAAGCAAGATCGATATTGAGACATAACTGTAATGTAAAGTTATGTTTCTGATCCCTTCACTAACATAACGTTTAACTTTCAAATAGTGACTTAACTTATCTTTAAAATGTGATCTTCTGTGTAGATAATCTCTCAGCCGGGCTGCTCTCAACATCCAAACGCTCCAATCCTTCTGGGAGAAACTCGTATGGTCTGACTATCTACAGTCTCGCAGGATTACCTCCCACTGGGTCTACTATCGTAGATATGTCATTTCATACGGTTCTCTATGGGGCTACTATGGCAGGAGACTGTAAATAATGGATCTCACGGGGAAGCAGATGTAAACAAACTGGAATCTTGTTGCAACAACTTGCTGAAGGAGATAACAGACCTAATGTGCAAATAATTTAAAAAAGTGAATTAATCTAGTCATCTAGGTTTTCTGTTTATAAAAAAAAAAGGACTTTTATCATCGTAAAACTCATTTCATTCAAAGTGGACAGAAACTAAATAAAACTATCAAAAGCCATCTTGGTTCATCTTTCCACTGTTCCAACAATCACCACTCTGGTTTGGTTGAAATAAACCCTTAATTCACCCATTTACATGTGGAGATATGCTGGCTCTATACACACTAAAAGTCCTGATTATTTACAATAAAATAAAATAAAAAAGTTTTTTTCATTTTCATATATTTATTTATTAATGTCTATAGCTATAATTTATGTTTTTATATTTAATAGTAGTCAGTATCTGTTCCTCTCCTAAAACGTGTTTCAGGGTGAATTCTCCACACATGACTCAACATGAGAACACTAATGCACATGAAGAATCCAGGTCATGTAGAAGTGATTTACAGTCTGGAACTTCAGGGGACGCTGATGGGATTTTAAAGTTGCTCTATGCCGCCTTCTTGTGATCACATTTGATATTACATATGTATTACATACTAGGAACTGCAGCCTGAATACTGAGGGGTTAAACACATGGATCTATTCGTTTCATTTAGTGTTTTCAGAGTTTGTTTGCTAGTTTTATTGATGATCAAACCAGGTAAAGAAAGAAAAAGGAGGAGAAGAAAACAGGGCAGAAGAAGCCAGAGAGGTTGAAGAGCCAAAGACCTGGATGACAGAAAAATAGACGGACAGGAAGTAAAGACTAAATGGAGTCACTTCCTGTCTGGGCTCTCCTTGCGTTCATGGACATCGGAAAAACGTTTTTCCGAGTGAAAACGTCACCATTCTCGTACCTTCCTGTGGGAATCAGAGGTGGGAAACTCAGACTGGATTTTCATAACCGAGTTTCCCAGTTGGTGACGCGTTGTTGACAACTGACGTTTGATGGAAGCGACTTTGGTTCACTGAACATATTTCAATGACAATAAACTGTTTATTGTGGACAAACGCCTCTGCCAAGAAACATACAAACACATAACATGTTTAAAATGATTCATAAATAGGCCCATGTATAAAAAACAAACATTATCCGTGTCTTTTCCCGTTGGTTGTGCTTCAGATAACACAAACAAACACCTGCAATGTGCTGTTTAGAGTTTAGATCGGGCCCAAAAAAATCAAGCCCGACCCAGCCCGAGCCCGTGCACGTTGTGTCCGAGCCCGGCCCGGCCCGACACATTAACTGGAATTATGAGCCCGATTTCAACCCGACACTTTTTTTAATCCGTGGGCCGTTATAACTGATGTTCTCAACTACAATTCAGAGTCGTTTGAACTGCAGAAATCTGTTTAAAATGATCTTAATGAATAATGCAACAGGAGCGAAGCATGTACACTGCGCTGTTAGTTTATTCAGAATGGAACGGATCGCAAATGGATCTGAATGAAGAAAAGTAAAAAACTCAACGTATTTCTCTGGGAGGGCTGGCCCGCTTGCCTCGCCCTCAGGGGGAGCCGACGCTCGGAGAACTAACAGAAGAGGAGGTTGAAGGCTGACTATCATCTTTTCTGCCACGGCGAGCCTGCTTCATGTGTCTCTTCATCATCCACGTCTCCGTTTTATTTGCTGTCATAGGCGAACAGCGTGCCGCACTTAATGCCCTCAACAAAGCCGACACATATGTTGTCACTGCCCACGACTTGTTTAAAATGGTTCCATACCTCCGACTTTCCTCCAAACTTGCTCAAAGGTAATTCTCCTGTTTTTCTTTTTTTCTTTACATCCTCAGGCTCCATGTTGCACTTAAGCTCCACCATACAGCCCGCAGCCTCGGTGTGATGTGTACGAGAGGAGGAGACTCCGCGCAGGACACATGTTGCATTTTGTAACTGTAGTCCAACTTGTGTAACTTTTTGGACACATTTGTTACTTTGGCCTAAATAGATAATAGTTCTGATTATGGCATAGCTTTCTCCCCACCCAATTAGGCTAAAGTAATGATTAAAAAAAACAAAAATGCTTGATCAAGGGTCCGGCCCGGCCCGGCCCGAGGATAGTGGCGGAAAATAACGGCCCGGCCGGTCGGGCTCGGGCTCGGGCAGAGAATCTAAACTCTAGTGCTGTTTGGATGCTCACATAAGAAAACAGCAGAAAATCTTTTGTTTTTGTGGCCTCCATGTTTTCACCACCTGATGCTCTCGGCTATGGCCAACCGTTGGTGGCAGTCATGCAAAAAGTTGTTATGCCAAACGCACAATATAACAGAAGAAGAAGAACACGCATCCCGACCATGTGAACGCTGCCAGTCAGAAAAACAACGTAACTAGGGGGGCGGTCCCTGTTATTCCGAGGTGGCATGAACGCAGCATCTGGCAGTGTTGAAACACTGCTTCATCTAGAAGGGAATGTCCCGGCTACTCATTTGGTTCAGACTCTTTTTGAAAACATATCAATAATAAAATGACATTACACTAAACGTGGGTAGCTGTGTCCAATCCAAACGTTACAGTGCTGTTGTATATTGTTTGTGTCCAAACAGCCTGAAACTGGCCCAGGTCACATGACTGTGTCAGAGCACTGGTTCTCCAACTGGTTTTCAGAATGTTCCCCCTTTGAATTGGGTTTTTAAGCCAAGTACCCTCTGACCAGCGTCTTTTTGGTAGAAGAAATAATTTATATAAAGAGGAACATTACAGCAATGTCAGCGATATATTTACTAAACAACTGCCTGAAAAATATTGAAATGATAAACAAAGTTGACAAAAATTTGGAGAAAGATGTTAGAAAGAAGGAAGTAAGTAAGGCAACAATAGGTCAACAAAAGTGACAAAAAAATTCAAAAAAGCAGCAAAAACTTTGAAAAAAAAGACACTCGAAAAAAAAAAAGAAGAAGGAAAGAACAGGTCCAAAGAAGTTAACAGAAACATCACATTTTTGGTAGAAAAAAGTCTCTATAAAGAAGAACAATGGTCTGGTACAACAGCCTTGGAACTGAAAAACTTTTTGTGGAAAAAATCTCCCGTACCCCCTGCAGTCCTCCAGAGTACCCCTAGGGGGACACAGACCCCCTGCAGTCCTCCAGAGTACCCCTAGGGGGACACAGACCCCCTGCAGTCCTCCAGACTACCCCTAGGGGGACACAGACCCCCTGCAGTCCTCCAGAGTACCCCTAGGGGACACAGACCCCCAGCAGTCCTCCAGAGTACCCCTAGGGGACACAGACCCCCTGCAGTCCTCCAGAGTACCCCTAGGGGGACACAGACCCCCTGCAGTCCTCCAGAGTACCCCTAGGGGGACACAGACCCCCTGCAGTCCTCCAGAGTACCCCTAGGGGACACAGACCCCCTGCAGTCCTCCAGAGTACCCCTAGGGGGACACGTACCCCCTGCAGTCCTCCAGAGTACCCCTAGGGGGACACAGACCCCCTGCAGTCCTCCAGAGTACCCCTAGGGGGACACAGACCCCCTGCAGTCCTTCAGAGTACCCCTAGGGGGACACGTAGCTGAAAATGAAGAAGAAATCCATCAGAGGGATAGCGGAAATGTCAGGAGTGGCCAAATAAACAGTTTGGAACATTTGCAGAAAAAAAAGAGCGCACTGGTGAGCTCAGGGACTCAAATAGGCCTGGACGTCCACGGAAGACAACAGTGGTGGATGATCGCAGGATCCTTTCCATGGTGAAAAAAAAAACCTCTACAACATTCACCCAAGTGAAGAACACTCTCCGGGAAGTAAGTGTATCAGTATCTAAGTCTACCATAAAGATAAGACTTCATGAGAGCAAATACAGAGGGTTCATCACAAGGTGTAAAACATTAATCACCCTCAAAAATAACAAGGCCAGATTAGACTTTGCCAAAAAAAACATCTGAAGAAGCCAGCCCAGTTCCTGACGTTCGGACAGATGAAACCAGAATGATGGGAAGAAGAAAGTATAGAAAAGGCTTGGAAAGACTCATGATCCAAAGCACACCACATCTTCTGTAAAGATAAAGTGTTTATTGATGTGACAGAAGCAGCCAGGTAATTTCTGAAGTGTATAGGGATATATTTTCTGCTCAGATTCAGCCAAAAACAGCAAAGTTAATTGGACGGTGCTTCCCAGTACAGATGGACAGTGACCCAAAATATACTGCGAAAGCAACCCAGGAGTTTTATAAGGCAAAGAAGTGGAATTTTCTGCAATGGCCGAGTCAATCACCAAATCTCAACCCGATTGGGCATGCATTTCATTTGCTGAAGACAAAACTTAAGGCAGAAAGACCAACAAACAAGCAACAATTAAAAACAACTCCATTAAAGGCCTGGCAAAGCATTACAAAGGAGGAAACCCAGCATTTGGTGATGTCCATGGATTCCAGACTTCAGGCAGTCATTGCCTAAAGAGGATTCTCAACAAAGTATAAAAAATTTACATTCTATTTATGGTAATGTTAATTTGTCCAATTAATTTTGAGCCCCTGAAATGAGCAGACTTTGTATAAAGATGGTTTAAAGTCCTAAACGTTTCATAGGATATTTTTCTTCAACTCCTTGAATGAAACCTTAAAGTCTGTACTTCATTTGCATCTCAGTTGTTTCGTTTTAAATCCAATGTGTCACTGTCCAAATATTTCTGGGCCTGAGTGTAAAACACAAGTCAAACTAAGATTTGTATGTATACACGTTTTAAATTGAATATAAATGCAGAGGAACCTGGGTATTTGTGTTGCTCCCATTACAGTTTAACCAATAACACTTTGAACATCAGGAAGATGAATAATTAAACAAACTGTATATTTTTGCTCTGTTTTCTGTATGGACTAACTAAAGCACATGGTGGGGTGTAAAGGTAAGGAGCTCCATCAGCCAGAGAAGTCAGAGAGACAACGGCCAGACAGAAGCAGGGCCGTGCAGAGACCTTTGGAGGGGCAGTATAAAAGTATAAAAGGGGCACATGGAACAAGGCTTAAAATAGGGCGGTGCTCAAAATATCAATACATCAATATATTGTGACCAGAGGTGAAAAACGTACTAAAATATTGTACTCAAGTAAAAGTACCAATACTTTGATAAAAATCTGAAAAATGACTCAAGTAAAAGTAATAAGTAGTTCATTTAAAATGTACTTCAAGTAAAAGTTACTTAGTTACATTTAAAAAAAAAAAAAGTAAAACAGGGGGTTTGTCAATGTAGAGAAAATAGGACAAGGAGTCATAAATCCAAAACTATTTTGTTTTTAACTAAAGAAAAATCTATACAAATGTATACACAAGTAATAACAACATAATACATGTCACACATGTTATTTAAGAACCTTAGAAAGGTATAATGTGCAATTTTAGTTCGGACCATCTCATACAATGTTTTCAAACAATCAATTGAAAGTAAAAGCACCATATTGTTAGTTCTGAGGGCCATCCTTCTTTTCTTCACTAACAAACAACAGTTATAATGCAAATCAAGGCCAAATCAGGTGTTTTGACTCCATAAATGAGTTAGACCCATAGACTGTTAATTATATTAATATAAACAGACCCTAATGTTAACAGCCCAGAATAGCAGCTAGCTTCTACACACCTAAGTAGCCCATATGAGCAAATTAGATGTATGTGAATTAATTTAGCAGGTCTCCTACATACCTTGTCCTGGCAGGAGTGGGCAATTCATTTTCCCAAGGGGTCACATGAGAATCAGGGACTGTTGTGGAGGGCCGGACCAATAGGCTAAACTTAATTCTGCTCAATATTAATTTTATGTCAGGCGACACGTTCTCAAACGTTTCTTTTTTTCTCTGTTAGCGCAGCAGAGTCCACCAAACACTCTCTAATAAACTCCCATTCAAAAAATGGCTTACTGTTACTTACGATTTTGTGGTTTGTCACAAAGCTGGTCTTGCCTGCTGCATGCCTGGATGCATTGTTGCTTTTGCAGCTTAACTAGCAAAGCTTCAGATGTCGGTGTAGACTCTGCATCAGTCCCAAAAGTGGATTTCCCAAACTGAATAAATCCTGCTCGCACATATCAACATAAAACTGCTTTGCTAGCTCCATCATGTTGTAACTAAGATATCTGCTGAAAAAAATCTGAACTCCATAGTGTTATTACCCAGTGTCCTTTGTTGAATGTTCTCAATGTTTTATTGTTTTATGTGAATACTAGTTTACTAGAGGTGTAACTTAGTATTTGAAGTAATGCAGTAATGCAGGTAGTGTGTTTAGTTTCCATGCTTATTGTGTTTCCACAACAATGTTAGTGAGTAAATCTAGTTATGATGCTCATAAGTAAACAACACAACGTGATTTGTTGTTGTCTTTATTCACGTCACGAAAGCTCAGAGAAATCCACCTCGTTTCGGAAAAAAACGACGGTGCTTTATTGCCAAGTAATATTCATGTGAAAGTAAAAGTAATAAAAACAACAGTTTGAAAAAATATATTGACATGTGAATTAATCGCACGAAAAAAACATCCCCAGTGTGTGAAGGACATAAATCCAATCTTGACAAAACATCAGACTGGTCCAAATATTGGGCCCCATTCACCAATATCTTCCTAAGTTTTCTCTTAAATATGTTCTTAAAGGGAAATTTCACCGCTGGAAAGCTGAATATATATTTAAATTGGGTCACTAATGTAGTAGAAATGTGAAAAGAAAATTGAAATTGGTGCCTTCTAGGCCGGAAATGTTATACACGAAAACACGTTTCACCGTGGCTCAAGTGGTGTTACACATTTAAAACATGCTTTTTTTTTGGCCACAGCATATACATTATCCGGACTTCTTTCAGCGGATTGATTGATAACTCCAGAGTGAACAGAACTGTGTCCATGGCAACGCTCTGCTATGCATGGCAACGGTGTGTTATCCTTAGCAACGGTCTGTTATCAAGAAATAACAGACCGCATTCTACATTAGAATTCAACCAAGCCATGTAATAAGGGGGATAATGTAGAGCGAGGTGGTTGTTATAGCGAATACAACCCCGACAGGGTGATCAGGACCCCGACACGAAGCGGAGGGGTCTTGAATCAGCCTGAAGGGGTTGTATTCGCTATAACAACCGCCTCGCCTACATTATCCCGCTTATTACATGGTTACTATTTCAAATAAATCAATAATTTGACTAATAACTTGACAAAATATTGATTTAAATGGGAGTTTATTGATTTAAATAAGATTGTATTGCTTCCATTAGAGAAAATAGTCCATTCCGTCTCTATGGTTGGAATCCTGCGTCCATAGCAACGTAAAAACTCTGTAATGCAATCCTTCGTCTATTAGCTACTCAACACCACCTTACGGGCTGTGGTAGTAGCCTATATTTTATGGGGTGCTGCCGTGGTGGACAAATGACCCAGCTGCTGTTTTAATCACTGCAGGAATATACACATTAGCTAGGTGTTGTAGCTGAAGCGTTGTAGTGAGCTAGCGGGCTATCGGCTGCTCTAATTTACAGTAAACTGAACATTTCTGTTGACGGTGAAGTGAGACATGGTGAATGGCTTCTTTGGGAATATTTATGTGGACCTTTATGTCCTCATTCATCTGGTTTCCTTTTTGCAGAGCCGCTGCATGTTGACACACCTGTAAGTTAACGTTAAACAAGTTGCAATGTAAGCTAACTAATTAGCGTTGTTGTCCCTACGGCTGTTACTGCGTAGCTAGCGATCATAGATGGTATAGAAAGATACTAGCGATAGACGCTGTTGAAGTTAAAAAGTTAAAACCCGGCTTATGTTTTGAAAACAATGTACTTGCTAGATCTAATCAAATAACTACACTGATTAGCATTGGTCTGGCTCACACCGTCTGTAGCTTCTAAAGAATTAATCAGGTCATGTCTGACATTTAGCATATGAAGAAGACTCATTGTCCCCACAGGAAAGGTAACTATTGTTTCTGGTTTTGGGGAGCCACTCCATGCAGGGCCAGACGTGATTAGAACAAAGAAAATGCAAACTCTGTAAACTTGAACAGAATCGGCACTACCATGTGAAACAACCTTTGTCTGTGACCTGGGGTAAACCTGAAATCAGAGGGGTGTCTTTAACCTGGGACAGTTTCCATTCAGGGAAACACCCACAATTCCACAGGAATATAATTCGGAAACTGAGGTGATTTCGGCACTTCAATCTGTGACCCTGTTGCACGTTGAAGTCCGCTGTTTACAGCGTATTGTTTGTCATGTCACATGACTGTTTTTATGTGACTCCAAAAGGAGAAGCATGGATTCAGTCCGCTGCCAGCTGCAGTGTTTTCATGTTTTATGTTTGATTGTATTTTGTCTTGTCGTTTTCATGCAGTTTCATTAAACCTTTTCCTTAACTTTCAATTCGACCCAAGCCTCTCCTCCTTCCTCCAGAAATCGAAGAAAACGTCTTTTAGAGATTTCTTAACAACGCTCATCACATCTGCTGTCATTGCTTGGAGGACAGAAGTTGCTCCACGTTTCCCCACTTTTTGCCACAGCTGATAGGCTAAATTATCCGGACTTCTTTCAGCGGATTGATTGATAGCTGTCCTCCAGACTGAACAGAACTGAGTCCATGGCAACGCTCTGCTTTTGCATGGCAATGGTGTGTTATCCTTAGCAGCGGTCTGTTATCAAGAAATAACAGACCGCATTCTACATTAGAATTCAACCAAGCCATGTAATAAGGGGGATAATGTAGAGCGAGGTGGTTGTTATAGCGAATACAACCCCGACAGGGTGATCAAAGATTCAAGATGGCTGACACTCGTTTTTTCCTCGGCAAACTAATATGATTTATTTTCAACAAATGATCAGAAACACATTACAGTACAATACTATCATTGTAGAATTGAATAAAATGCAGTAACCAATCATTTGGAGCAAATTGTCATCACTCAACTGTGCGTAAGAATGCTTTTCAGTGTTTGTAGATTTTGCTCTTAGCTAAGAACAAATCCAAGTTAAGAAAACAACACAAAAAAGTGCGTAAGAAGGGTTTAAGAACACATTTCTTCGTAAGAACGCTTGGTGAATGAGGCCCATTGTTTTTATGGAAACGCAAAGAAAAAATACTTAAAAGACTTAGTTGAGTCCAGCCTTATTTCAGATCTCACTGTACAAATTAGACTTTCAACCACAATAGAAAGAATAATTCCTGGTGTTAAAGAACATAAGGCTTTGTTATATGCAGATGACATGCTTCTGTATATACTAAACCTATGTCATGTCTGCCAATATAAATTCGGAATCCCAACCAATTTCAAATTTGTTTCATTTTAAATTGAATTCTCTATGCATCACTCCACTGAGCTCAACATTATCACTTTCAATCAATTATTTATTAAACATGAAGCTAACTATACAGTTATTACCATAACAGTAATCAGTGTATATTTGTCAAACACAGAATGAGATTTAAAACCATTACATTTCAATCAATACAGAGCAACATTGAAAGCCTTCATGTATCATAATAGGCACATTTTGACATAATAACAATTATGCAAAATATTTTCTTTTTAAATGAACATTTTCTTTTCTTGAGTTTCACTACTGCTGACATCCATAGACTTGGTACTGATTAACCATCTCCTCCATGCCCAAACAGGTAATTCTGTGTTCCTCAGTTTGACACTCTGCTGCTGTGGGCCAGTACTCGATCCAGGTGCTCTCTCCGAATACATACTGATACCTGAGGAAAGCAAAGTGAACAACACACATCCGTAACACTCTGTAACATAAACATGAAAAGCCTCCTCATCCCTTCCCACAATCACTATCGATATCAACACTAACACTTAAGCTAGAGTACAAGAAAGCCTAACTTGATTTACTAATAGAAAGCAGTGAAAATGTATGCACACCAAAACTTATGATATCCTATGAAATTAGGAGACCGCCGCCTGGTCACATGATGCTGGGTGGTCACGTGCTGCCGGCTGGCTATGAGCTCCATGACGCCGAGTGACAGTTGCTAGTTGATTAGCCGCTACAGAGCTTGGTGACACTGGCTACACACCTCCATTGTGTCAGCGGTAGTTGGTGGTTCAGATACACGAAAATACGTGACTTTGAGCTGGGTACAAAGCACTGCGAGCTGCCACTCGTTTTAGCTGAAATAATGGTTAAATTAGGTCCACAAAATATGAGTGTTTTTCCGCGCCGAAAGTTAAGATCAGGCACCAAAATGACCAAAGAGGAAAAATAGCATGGTTCTGGATTAAAACCCTCTTAAGAAAAACGCATTTCCTGGGTGAAAGACTTTAATTTTCCCAAGGAAGTGGAATCCGCTCTCTTGAAAGTCTTGTATGTTAACGCCCACCCATCCACCCTGACCACCTCCCTACGCAGCCACGTTCTTATACGGCGGCCGTCAATGTAGTGAATATAGCACAAAAACAACATGGAATGCTTACGAACTACAGTGCTTAACTTTTCGTAGCTTGAACGAATGGTTCATGAGAACAGGATGAATAGCAACAGTAGTGTTAACAGTAACACTTAAGCTATAGTACAAGAAAACTTTTCTTGATTTACTAAAAGAAAGCAGTGACGCAAAGACAAAAAACTTACAATTCAGGTCGGTCAACTATGTGAATATCATTGGACGTGCCCATGATAAGGTAGGTTTTTCCCATCCTCAGACCTAAAGACTTCCTGCAATAGGAATGACTAAGGAATGTGCGCTGTTTATTCTGAGGACTCTCATCAAGACTTCCTGTAATTCAAGAATAGGAGAACAAAGAAAAGGTACTTTAGGATTTAGTTAAATGCATACTTAAGGATGTAGTACAAAGCATTAATTATGTATTCTCACATATACCCTGTGGAATCATGTTTAAAAAATTGACATTTTGGGAAATATGCTTATTCACTTTTTTAGCTTAGAGTTAGATTGATATCCATATTGATACCACTGTTATAGGAAATATGTAGCCAACAGCCGGCTTATTTAGCTAAATCTTTCCAATGGTAACAAAATCGAATTACCAATGCCTCTAATCTCCGTGTTTAATCTGCACAAAGAAATAAAATGTAAAAAACAACAATTCTTTTTTTACAGAGGTTACATGGTGGACTATTTCTTGGCCCGGGACCAATAACCTACTTAAGTATCTGCTGGTTGCCTGGCGATGCAAGATAAGTTAGCTGGCTGCTAGAGGTAGCTTCATACTTAGCGTACAAACATGAGTGAAAGATTAAACATTACCTATATTCTCATCTAACTTTCTGCAAGAAAGAGAATGAGAGTATTTCTTTTATTGTTTGACTGGAAACACCAAGAATTCAGAAAGAGGATAACAAATTGTTATGTCACTATCATTGTCATGTCACTTTAAGGCACCTTAGGAACTTCAGTTTCTAGTACATTTCAGGCAGTTCAATGATAAATACATACCTTCTTTGATGACTTCCAGTACCTTCACTGTGAAAATGTCAGTGGACAAATCTTTTGTAAAATTTACCAGTCTCACTTTGTACACTGAGGACAGACAAGTTGCAGAATGTTAGCTCACTTTCTCCCTCATTTAGTCCTACTGTACTTATCCTCTCAATCTCTAAGTCACACAAACATACACATCCATTGTTGTATGATATAAAATAAATTAATTTACACTCTCTTACCAAAATCTATTATGCTGGTCTGTGTATTTTCACAGACCTTAGCTGTTCGCTGTTCATTGGGGATTTTGTCCTTCTTCTGCTTACTGCAGTTCTCTGAAAATACACAATAGGCATAAAGTATATACACAACTGATTAAATAACCACATGTTGATGGGTTGATGGTTGAGTGCAGCTATAGTCACTATTTAAGTATTTTAATGAACTATTCTTTAGCTAGACCACTGCTCTGATCTTACTAGATCCTGCAGGTGCTTGTTGCCTTGACGGAATGTCATTAGCCTCAACAACGAGTGCGTCAAGACGGCCTATAGAGAGTAGGTCAACATCTTGGTGCCAAGACAACATCCTCCATCTCAGTAATAAGTCAGTACATCAAAGAAACTGATTGTGGACTACAGGAAGTGACAGAGAGAAGAACACATCCCCATCTCCATCAATGGGACTGCAGAGGAGAAAGTCAGCAGCTTCAGGTTCCTCAGGGTTCACATCAGTGAGGAACTGACCTGGACTCACGACACCAACACCATCACTAAGACTGCTAGACAGCAGCTCTTCCTCCTCCACAGGCTGAGGAGGTTCAACATGGACTCCAGCAACTTCTACCAGTGCACCATTGAGAGTGTCCTGACCGGCTGCATCACTGCCTGGTATGGATGTTGCACTGCCATCAACCATGCTCTACACAGGGTGGTGGAAACAGCTCAGCACATCACCAGGACGGGGGAACTCTACACCCAGCGGTGCAGGAAGAAAGCCAAAAGGATTACCCAAGACAGAAACCACCGCAGCCACAAACCAGGCTCAGGGACAGCTTCATCCTATAGGCCATAAGACTGTTGAGCTCTGAGCTCATCACATGTCACTTTACCTGTAAAGTGTCTTTATATTCTTACTGTTATTTTGGTATACTTAATTATGAACTGTTATCTCTCTCTCTCTCTCTCTCTCTCTCTCTCTCTCTCTCTCTTGGGTCTTCTACCAGGCCAAGCTTTGCACTATTCTTTTGTCCTAGATTCAGATTGTATTGATAATATGCCTGAGGCCTAAGATTTTCAATGCCAACGACTACTCTCATCATTGTTTTGTAATGAAGAACCTCAAACTTTTTCAAAATCTTAATTTGTGCTATATTTTTGTTCATGACCAAACACCTGTAAATGAATTGCATTTGCATTAGCTTGCTTACATGATAACTAAGATGGTGACAATGATAATCACTATATGTGCTAATTTACAGCATGTAAGCATTGCCATTTTGAGCATATTAGCATTAAGCCTAAAGTGCTGTTGTATATACAGTAGGTACAGCCTCTAAGAGCCACTAGCATGGCTGTAGACTCTTTATCTTGTCTAATCTTCTCTCAGCCTTAAGTCCCCCAACTTTATTGAGGTCAAATAATAAATGACTGCTGTTAACAGACAATGCAGGATGATAAGCCCCCATTATTGACCAATGCGTAGAACAATGTTAGTGTTGGGTTTAGGTGTTTGTTCAAGAATTTCAGATTTAACAAATTTATGTTTACAGTGTGTTTATGTGTATTGTCCAGTATCAATTTTCTATGTTTAGTTGGTTTCTTGTTTTCTGTTGGTTTTCCATTTCCTGTTTTATTTTGTAGTCTCTGCTCTCTTATGTGTGGTCAGAGAATGTCTAATAAGGGGAGAACTTCCACTCTCGGGAAAATTCCGGGTTGGTACAATGGGGCTTAATAGGGAGTGAGATAGGGAGTGAACAGGCTCTCCATAGACAGACTCTGGTGTGGTCTAGCATTGCTTCCCACCTTTGTGATTGTCTGCCCCAGCCTGATGTGTTTCTCCTCATTACCTTGTGTATTTATTGTCTGTGTTGTCTATGTCTGATGTGGGACTATTGTTTGGTGTTGTTGAGGTCTGTGCTGTCTTGTCTTTGGATTTATTCGTCTCAGGTTCCCTGTGGTTTTGTTTCCTGCCTGGATTACCTCTGGACATTTTTTATTTATTATAGTTTTTGTTTAATAAAGTATCTACTTTGAACTGAACTGTATTGTGTCCAAGCCCCGCTATTTTCCGCCTGCACCCATAACACAACGGATTTGGTCAGTTTGACGTCATCCTGGTTACCTTCTGCACATGTGCATTCATCATTTGCACAGAGCAGCAGTAGCTTGTCAGCTTTCCTCTCTGGATGGTAGAATTTAACACAATGTGTTTCTGCAATGGGAAATAATGATTTCAGAAAATGTACATAAAATAATTTTAAAAAGTATATAATAATAATGCCTGCTTATCCAGTGTTATCTACTCTGAAATATATTGGCAGCAACGAACATGGAGGCATCCTATGTTTCAAAGTGTGTCTGAGACTCACGGTCATAGTATTCATAGACAGACACAGCAGCTGGTTGTAAGACTCCCACTTTCAGCTCCTGATGGATCCTAAAAGTGATCTCCTCTGGTCGTGTGTGAGAAACCTGTGGACCAATGTGAGATAGAGATAAAGAAAGGAAGAACGAGGCAGAGAGAAAAAGTCCAGAGGTAGTAAACAGAGATGTCTAACCTTATCCAGGTAGATGATGAGTGAGCCTCTTTCTGACAGGACTGTGTTCATCTCATATTTTGCAATAATGCTGGCTCTTCCTTTAGACAACTACACACACACACACACACACACACACACACACACACACACACACACACACACACACACACACACACACACACACACACACACACACACACACACACACACACACACAGTCAGACAAACCATTATAAAAGACTTGTGAACAGTATGTGAGTATTATGCCTTTGTGTATCTGTACAAGTTCTTACTAAGTCCAGGTCATTTGTGTTGACAGTGAAGCCAGTTAACAAGCCAATATCCAGGATTGACATGGATGCATCTCTGTCCTTATCCTTATAGCTGTACACATAATGGACAGAATAATTAAATAACGGAAAAGGGTAAGTTAGGGGCTAGCTGGTTATAAATGTCCATGTTACAGTTTGATTGTACTTACAAAATCTCCATTTTCAGCTTGTATATGTTCTCATTCCCATCCACATCTGCAGGAGCAAAATAATGTTGAGTAATTGAATATTTTGTTTCTCATAAGGTAAGGTACTTGGCAGTAAGATGAATAAAGAAAGAGCCAGAGGGTACCAAGTTACCTGGGAGGAGCTGCACTGACAAGTTAAACTTCTGACAGTCACTCTCCTTTTCTTTAGGCTTAGCGTAATACAGAGACACCATCTGTCACATAGATAAAAGTGTATCTTAATATGTGATGAACTAATTGACATCTACTTTAAAATGATCTAAAAGAAGGCTTTGGTCTCTATTCAAAAAGGACACAGTGATGGAGAAATAATATGCTAATTTTCAGTTTCTTTTATTTTAGGGAACTTATAGAAAATGTTTCTGTCACATAATGTTAGCTTGGTATTTATGCATACAAACGCTGTAAACTGTAAACATACTGTTTACATTTGTCTTTACAGCATGCCTGCCAAGATTTAGGTTGGGGGGGTATAAAATGGAAACTATACTGTGCTTAAATTTGGTGGTGTATTTCAATGTTTCATCCTGCCATGCTGTTTTAACAACAGCTAAGCTAACAGCTACGTTAGGTTAGCTGGCTGACCAGAGATCAGCTGAGCTGCACACACGCCCCTTGAATTAGTTTGTGGGTTGCCAGGTTGCCAGAATGACGACTGTTTCAACAAATGAGACAAAGTGATTGAGAAATACTGAAATACTGTAGGTCACCTGTACACACAACAGATGATAAAACAATAACAAATTGTACTTACTGTCACTGTTGCTTCTCCTGTGCCTGTTGCAGTTACTGTTACATTCTGGTTTATAACGTCGATCTGGGGGATTTAAATATGCAAACACTCACACACACAGGCATCAGCAGAAAATACATACAGAAAACATCAGGAATGATGATCCCATATGTTGTGTGTTTTCTCACTTTAGATGTTCTGGTGGTGTAGTAGTTGTCCCTGTTGAAGTAGTACCTGTTAGGCTTTGACCTACCCGGCAACAAGATGTCCACATTCAGATCATAGTCTGGTTCTTTAGCACTAGCCCAGTACTCCGCTAAAGCCTGGTACACCATTATAGTAGCCTAGAGAGAAAAAGAGTGAGGGAGGGGAACACAATTTAAAAGCCAAATAGGTTATGAGGTAACATAAGCTGCAGGTATCAAGATGGAGAGAGGGGTCTGTGTTACCTGAGTTGATCCATAGCCTCCGTGAACCCTCTGCTGTGTGTTGAACCATCTGACAACAGGTCTGGCTTCTTCAAATGCCTTTATTAACAGAAGACAAATCAATGGTTGAAACTATCTGTGGTTGACTTGAAGTGTTCATATTATGCTTTTTGGCTTCCCTTTCCTTTATTGTGTTATATATCTTTTGTGTGCATGCAATGTTTACTAAGTCCACCCCAAAGGGACTTACCATCTTCCAGATAAAACACTGTCCACACACTGCTCCAAACAGCTCTATTGTATTGTATTGCCTTTACTTCAGAGACAAACGTGGTCACTTTGAAACGCACGTTATAATGCTCACCTAGCTGCTAGCGTGGCACTCCCTCATACTCTGCTTCTGACTGGCTAGTAGTCCTTACGTAGGTACTGTCAGGGCACGCCCTCATACTCTGCTTTTGACTGGCTAGTAGTCCTTACCTAGGTACTATCAGGGCACGCCCTCATACTCTGCTTCTGACTGGCTAGTAGTCCTTACGTAGGTACTGTCAGGGCACGCCCTCATACTCTGCTTCTGACTGGCTAGCTGCATACCTAGGTACTGAGCATGTGCGAATCCCAACAAAGATGGAACAGAAGTGAGATACCTCACTGTGTAGCTAAAACAGAGAGCTCAACAATGTGCAGTATGACAAAAATATGGTGTTTTCTGAAAATTAAACCATGTAAATCTATTCTGATATAAACTCTATATACAATTATGAACTTTAAAATGAGCATAATAGGAGCACTTTAACTTTGAAGACTTTAGTAAATATAAAGATAAGTCCTGATTCTGTTAGAGTTATAGATTAGATTGAAATCTGCCAGTTTCCAAAGCCTACTATAGAGCTTCTACATGATTGAGAGACATCCAGTCTTCAGTCATTTCACTGACTTTTGTTTCCAGATTTGTGAGGTAGCATTGATGAGGACTCAGTTGTATGTTTTCTATATTATGACGTTGTGGTAAAAAACACAATTAGGACATGCTCACCTCAGCCTTGACCAGAGCGAGAAGAGCATAAGCTGTGGCCTCCAGTGTGTAAACGTGTCCCGTAGATACTGGCCAGTGGGACAACTCTGAGGAAGACACACACAAATATATTTATAGCACGATGCTGTACCTGGAACCAAATGAATTCACTAATTATACCCCAATCTCTCATCTATATTTAATATCTATTATTTATATTGTATTTAATATCATGTTTAATTTTAACTAAGCTTTTATCCTTGTAAGGTCATTTAGTCATTAATAGCAAAGATTTATATAGAGGCTTGTGCATATGACAGCCCGACTGAGAAAGGATTTTTAAGGTCAATACAGATATAGAATATATTCAAAAATCAGATATTTTGTCAATAAACATTTCACATTAAGATCATATATTTTGTGAAGTTACGGTATATACTATTATTATCTACTATTAGTTTAAGAATGTTGCTGTGTGACGATACCTGGGGAAGCAAATTTGTAGAGGATCTCCTTGTTCAGTTTGTTTTCATTGGCCAGTGCATATGACGTCATGGCAACAGCATATGAGTAGGTGAGGTGGGGCAAACGTCTTTCCAGATAGGCCACTGCTTTGTCTATACTGGTTTGCAGCATCTGAACAGAAGGAAAAGACGAAGGAAGGAGAAAGGAGAATAATGGGAGAACAGTCGGATAACAGTAATCCATTTATTTCAATCCATATCTGTTCAGGAATGTTGTAACATTTGATCCTGGGAGAAAAGCTGAGACTGGAATGTCCCCTCTCTCTTCTGTGTCTTAGGAGCTATAGTGAGCCGCCATTAGTTACAATTACTATTGGGGTGTGGGGTAGGGATGTTGCTCTCAAAACAGACTACTCCACACAGTATCGACCTTTCAAAGCAAGTGTATCACAGCAAGATGTTTTGGTGCCTCTCTTTAATTCACCACAATCATGTGACCGACAGAGACGAGGCCTTATTACGTCACACTCATATCAGAGAGGTGTCTGGGACCCTTTTCCACCTGGTATTAAAATCTGTCATATAGGCTAGTGGTGTTTTGTTGAGTCTTCCTATGTCTGAAATAAAGAACCAAATAAAAAAAGAATATTAAAAAAAAGAATATTAATTTTGAGTCGAAAAACCTGTCCCTGTTCTTATTGGAAACTGCATTCAGTCCTGTGCAAGAAGAGAAAGCTAGAAAGGAGAATGGAGTAGCAACAGTAACTAAGGGGGGGTGGGGCTTTGCAAATGGTCAGATGCTTTATAGTGGTTCAGTGCTTCAGTCTTTGTTTCGTTATCACTGGTGTGGAGTCAGTACATGAAGAAATGATAGAGGTGAGGGAGAAAGAGAAAACATTGTTTTGATGTGAGGTACTCACATTAACACTGGCAGCACATAGTGGGCGAGACTCCTGCATGGCAATGAGGCAGAAGGCTGTCATGGAGGCATCTGACTCTCTTTCTACCACCCCACTCTACACACACACACACACACACACACACACACACACATTTTTACTCATATCATGTTTTCATCTTAATTAGCTATTTTTGTAGCACCAAGATGAAAAATTTTTGTCGATGAAATCAGTACACTCACACGTATTGTGTTACTGTACATAAATCCAATCTCTCGAAACTCGCCATCAGTTTGCTGTGCGTTGAGAATCAGAAACCTGATGGCTTCACAGATGTGTTGACTTTGCATTTCCACCAGATTGTTAGCCATGGCAAACACCTTGGCAACATAAGCTGTCAGCCTTAGAGAGGAGAGGAAGCTTAGTTTCATTTATTCACACATGACAAACACCATCCTCACATTGTGAGAATCTAAATTAGAGGAGGGTGTGCAAACAATTATATATGAGTTCATGGATGTTTAGATGCCTCACCAGGTGCTGCTCTCTTTCTGCTGAAACACAGCAAAAGACCCATCACTTTTACGGAAGACAAGCTCATTCTGGTAGCCTGGACACAAACAACACACAGCCACTTTGAGAAGTCCTGTTACATTCAGTGATTATAGCATCTGCCAAATGATTCTGATGGCATAGGTTTCTGTTCGTACTGATTGATAATCCTGGTTAAAACATGGTCTATGAGTCTATGTGTGGCATTCAGATTATTAATTCTCTCTAGGTAGTTTATGTGGGGCAAGGATATAGCATGCATGACTGTCTACCACACTGCTTTTTTATACCAATTCTGCCAATCAGAAACTTTAAAATCCCACACGGAGGGGAATCAATCAATCATTAATATTTCTGTTATCTGTGCTAATAAATACATCTTTGAGCCCACCGGTCTTGATGTGTTGGAGGGCTTCGTTACGTTTCTGAAGGCCCACAGTTTCCCACTGGTTGGTTTTGTCCAAATATGTGGCTGCAATGACTGGTAGAGTCATGCCGGCCATGTTCGACTCTCCACTTCCGCTGGGCTGGACGATCAGAGTACCCATAGAGTTCCCACTAACAACGTTCTCCACCAGCGCAGAAACCTGTTCTCTCCCTACACACACACACACACACACACACACACACACACACACACACAAAACAAAATGTTATTATATATCAACAGGAAGAAACAATTAAACAAACAAAAGGTTCCCAAAACTAGTTAGGTGATCATTTACCAATTAAAGGTGCAATATATAATACTGACAACTAGTGTTTAAAATAATTACTGCAGTACAAATTCCCAAGACTCGAAGTTCACATTGGCTGAGACCGGCGCATCCAACAATGTCCCTAGACGCTTGTCTCACATAGCCAGACATTACTCCACAGCACAGCTGAGTAGCTAACGTTAGATGCTGGCTATATTGAATAATCATAAAAGCCGTGCTGACGCGGAGCTCTGTACCCAACTGACAAACACACTTTTATGGCTTAGAATTACCGTCGGAACCGCTAAAAACTCCACAACCTCGCCGGCCTCTCCAAACCCCAGACAGACACTTCGTCGGCTTAGAATTATGATAGGAACCGCTAAAAATACCATTACCTTGCTGTCCTTTTCCACCCGACTGAAATACACACTTTATTGGCTTAGAATAATGGGAACATTCGCTAAACACACTGCAAACAGAAGGTCCTCTCTTCCTGATTTACAGCGAGGAACCAACTTGGGCTACACAAATGTTGAAATTATATAAAATGCCCATCCCTAATAGCTGTGATAAATTAGCCTGAAGCTAATTGTATTTTTTTTGTCTTGTTTTGTTTTTTCCTACCACCACCCGCCTCCTCGGAGGACAACTTTATTTTTAATAAAGCAATATATTTTATATACACAGTATGTTATATTGAGATTTAGAATTACATTCAGTGAATTAACTGTTGCCCTACCATAACCATTCACCCTGTTTGAGTGAGACCCTGGATCCATCTGATGGGCAGGGGGGATTAAAGCACCATGTACGGAAACAGACAACAGAGGGAAGTGAGACGGGACAATAACAGAACTCACAAGACGGGACTGGACAGGACAGTTGACAAACACAAGGACATATTATTGGTGATTGGGTAGAATGATCCGTGATTCACATTAGCTGGTCACGGTTTGCGTGTTGAAGAGAGTTGGAAAAACAAGTTATGCATAAGTGTTGATAGTGTGGATAGTGTGTGCATGTGTGTATGAGTAAAGTAACTGTAAGAAAAATAAATAAATAATTAAAATAATTAAATGATATAAATAATGTTAAAGAAATAGGGAGGGCAGGGTATTACATAATGGAGGAGTGAGTTATATGTCTGGTAATGTACACAGCTTGTAATTATGTTTTTGTTGAAATTAGAAACGTTAGAAATGGGGACCAGGTGTCTTCAAAGGCTGACATTTGCTTCTTTCTGTGTCCATTATGTTTTTATATTGAAATGTATTCTGAGATTACATTTGTCCAGTGATTGATGTGGCAAGATTTCTTTGATTTCCAGTTTTGGAGGACTATTTTTTTAGCGACAGCTAGAGAAATGAACAACGGATTCATGAATTTTTGCGATGGGATTCTGTAGCTCAGGGTGGTGGACAGTGTCTCAGTGACCGTGATCCAGAAAGAGTCAACATTTTCCTTTGGGTGATGTGAGTTCTGTGAATGACTTTGTATTGTATAAGCTGCAGGTTTGTGTCATGGAAAAGGTATTCTTACAGATTTGTTCCCAGTAATCAGGGTTGGGAGAGAAGGCCAGATCAGTTTCCCACTTGGTTGTTGGGAGTGTTATTGTTGTATTTAGGTTGGAAATCATTATATAGCCGGGAGGTTAGTTTTTTTAAGTTATTAATTTTCATAAGTTCTTCTGTAAGCTGAGAGGGTTGTAATGTGTTGTTGGTGAGTCCGATTTTGTCTTTAATTTTAAGTCTAAGTTGTTCATATTGAAGCAATTCTTCTCTCCCAACCCCCGTATGTATATGTGAATGTGTTAAATTACATGAAATGGTTGTTCTCAAACAGGTGGTGAAGGTGTGTGATTCCTTTTTGTGCCCATGTGGAGAAGTAAAAAGGTTTGTTCTGTAACATGAACACTGGATTGTGCCAGAGTGGGGTGAACTTGTTTATTTCTAGTGATGGTTTTGTGATTTGTTTCTTTTTCCACCAGGCTGTCAGAGTTGAATACATGGTAATGTGTTGGCAGAAGTTGGATTTCTTGATTGATTGTGAGAGGAAGGGGAGATCTTCAATCGGGATGTTTGTACATTGGTTTTGTTCCAGTTCCAGCCACAGGTAATTGTGCTTATGTATATTGATCCATTTAACCATGTACTTTAATTGATTTGACAGGAAGTAGCAATGGAAGTTTTGGTGCGTCAAGCCCACCATGTGATTTTTTATTTTGTTGTGTTGAAAGTGATATTCTGTTTTTTTTTTTTTTTTTTTTTCAATGAAAATGTGTTGTTAATGAATTGAGAGTTTTGAACCATTTGTCTGTAGGAGTGATGGGGATCATAGAAAAAAAGGTAGTTAATCAGGGCTAGGGTTTTCATTTTGACTGCAGCTATTCTTCCGATGAGTGTGAGTGGGTGTTTAGACCAGCGTTTATATTCTTCTTCGATTTTCTTGATGTTGCTTGTGTGAAGTCGGAGGGAAGCGTCCTGAGCTCCAAAATCCAATGTGTTATCTGAGAGGGGTAATACAAATGATTTGTTCCAGTTGATAGGTTAATGCGAGACATTGGATAATCTGTTGATGATATGAAACTTTTCTTTAAGTGTGGGTTCTGTAAATAAAGTCAAACATCATCTGCATATAAACTGATTTTGTGTTGTTCGTTGGCTATCTGAATTCCGTTGATTATGCCGTTTTGTCGTATTGCTGCTGCGAGAGTTTTAATGAAAATGGCAAAGAGGGAAGTCGAGAGAGGGCATCCCTGTCTGGTGCCCTGATGCAGTGTGAAGCTCTTCGAAGTGATTCCGTTAGTGGTAATGGTGGCCCTGGGTGATGTGTACAGTGTTTTAATCCAGTGGATGAACAACTCTCCAAACCCAAACCTGTGAAGTGTATTGAATAAAAATGACCAGTTTAGCTTATTGAAACCCTTTTATCAAGCCGTTTGTGCTATTTGGTCGCAAAGACGGACGTAACCGATGCAGGCTATTTACAAACAGGGACACTTGGGTAAAACCGCAGATTGTTCACATCCCATTCCAGCAGTTGTTAAACTCCTCGCTACATTACAAATATTGGCAGCAGGATCATTTCAAACAGTCCTAGCATCAGCAGTGGGAATATCACAGTCTGCACTCAGCCATATCATAGCACAAGTACCGCTTCGCTACAGTGCAATTTACAGTATAGTGGGCGGAGAAAGACGCTGATTGGCTGATGGGTGTCAGGGTTAATAAATACTACGCAAAATGTGGAAGCTTAGCCGGTGCTATTACCGAACTCGCATAAACAGACGCAGCGCAAACTGCGCTAGTGTTAGTAAATCTAGCCCATAGTGTAGTTTCACTTGGCTTCCTCTGTTCTATAGAGTTTGTGTAACAAAGTAAAGAAATAATGAGTACGAGACATTGACTGTTAAACCAATATGACATTATGTTCTATGATAAATGTATGTCACACGTTATTAGTACTTATTTAGAAAAGATGTGATGAATCACCGGAATGCAGAAATTTGTTTAAATATCTGAGTTCACACAATGTGGTGACACTGAGGTTACACCGCAACCACTCAAGGACTGTTCAACATATCCACATAGGAACAGCAACTATCGAGGGCAGAATAATGCCTACGTTGCTGTGGACCAAGGGAAGTCTACCCCAGAGTAGAGTTAAAGAATGCTAAATTCATGATATCAATGTTCATGTGATGAGATGTGTATCTCAGGTTAAGAATTTTAGTTTACCCACTTAAAGGGGAGATGTAATGATAAGCAACTGCAGGCCACCGTGGTCGCAGTCGTGACGTCATCTGTGTTTGCCTAGTGAATGACTAAAAACGTGTACGCTCGCGAATAAAGAAGAAGGTTAAACTCATGTCGGACTAATGGGTTCTTTCTTAATTATTACCATTCCATTCAGGAGGAAATCAGCCAACTTGGCCTCCTTTTGGGCTCCAGGCTGTCTCCATCTTTCAAAAACAACTCCAATATTTACCCGGGGTTTGTCTCTGGTCACGCAACTAGAAACATGCCGCTTTTTTTAGGTCGGGTAGAATCTATCTCCATTGAGCCCGTTTTTTTTGTTTGCTGATTTCATGGCTGTACTAACAGTACAGCTGTAGCGCGCTGGGTTTACATGTTCAAACTGGACAGTTGATAACAACACACAGCCCAAAACACAAACAGAAATTTAGTCAGGGAACGAAAATTTCAAAAGGAGAAAATACTGGCATTAGCATTGTTGTCAGAAAAGATAGCATATTTCCTTAATAGCTGATGATGCTTTGGGGTCATTTTTGGATTTATTACAGTACACATATTAAATATTGGACCTTTAACACCTATGCAGAGTTCATTGTACAGCCACTGTATGATATAACATGCCGAAATATAACATAATATCTGACCTGTCACCGAGATCTGTGTGCTAGTAGGTGTGTTTCGAACCAAATCTTTTAAAGGAATTCCACTGTTGAGAGTTTCTTCTTGTTTACCGCCTAAAGGGAGAAACAGTGGACAAGTTGGGTATTAGGTAGATAATGGTAAAAACATAATCATAAATTACTATATATTGTGGTTAATTAATGGGAAAACTCACCTACACCTTTAGTAGTGGGGTCTAGGAGTATAATCTGAGGAGATTTAACCAGTACGCCTTCAGGCTGGAAAAACAACAGCGAGGACAAACATGAGAAATTACAACTATTCTGGAGTGATTTATTCTGTCTGATAAGGATTCCTTTAACTGACTTTAACACAGGAGTTTACAGGTTTACTGTTTCCAACCGGCAGTCAATGTTTTTTTTTAAACATACTATAATTTAATAACCTTTAACACATGGTTTTTACTGTAACCACAACAACAAAGCTAAACAAGCAGTACTTATTTTAACCCAAATGTTTGCCTTTAAGGACCCCCTTGAAAACGAGATGCTACATCTCAAGGGGTTATTCCTAATAAAGAATTTCCACAATGTTTTACCCGAAACATGATTCTTTCCCTGCACCTAACCAAGTCGTTTTTCTGCCTAACCCTATCCATAGCATTGTCATATCATTTAATGGATAATAACAGTGATTTTGGATAGCCCAGACAAATCAAGCAATTGACTGCCTATAAAATCCATATACTGTACATTCAAACCATAACGCTGTAAATGTATATGTTAAGTTTAAAGTTTTTTTTTTTTGCAGCTTGAACATTAAAGAGAACAGTTTGTATATGATATGACTAAGATTTAAACCCCCTAGATGGAGTCTGTTTTTTCTTACCACCACCAGCAACTTCTTGATGATTCCATCACTGAGCAAAGAATCCTTAACAGCTGCTTTGACCTCAATGTTATATTGTCCTTCTTTCATAGGAATAATGATGAAGGGTACAGCTTGTGTAGTTTGGGCCCCCATTTTGACTTTCTGGCGATACTTCCCACGTTTAAAAGCTGAACTGCATACATGCTCCTCCTCAGTCAGATCCACAAGCACCTTAAAAAAGGGGCAAATATGGAGAAAGAGACTGTATGTCAGTCCAATATGTACTGTTGTCTTTGCACTTTTCTTTGCAAACTCCTGAGAAAAATGAATGAATGAAAAATCTCCGCAGCACTGCTGAGCACGTCTTCTGGAACACATGCTCATACTTATCTGACAGAATAGGTTGATTGCCAATGACTCCCAAAATGATATACACACATACATATATACATATATATATATATATATATATATATATATATATATATATATATATATATATATATATATATATATGCATGCACTAAACCGCAGTTGCAGTTTTAATCACATGACTGTTCTATTTAATGTTACGGTTGCAGTCTTAAACATGCAGTAACATCAGGAAACTGAACAACATGACTTTAAGCAAAAATACTTAGTAATGGTCAGAAAAACATCTGAGACTTTAAATGAGTCACGTAAAACTACTACAATGAAATAGTAGAAAAAGTCTGTAAAAGGTGGTTAATTTTTTTTAAAAGTGACCACCTAACAACAAACGCTAATATACAGTATGTCGTTATAAGCTGCTTGCACAATCACCTTAACGGTTGTCAGTTCTCTAAGTGAGGAAGGTCTGGACCTGAAACACCAGAGCAGAGTAACACAGACTTACAGTGAGAGGATCAGGGCTGTTGTTGTGGAGGATTGCCTTAATTTCCAGCTGCTCTTGACGGACAGCAGAGTACGGCAGCCTGAGATCAATGAAGAATTCCTTCCGGATAATGACCTCTAATGGCTCCCCAACACAGATTCCTTTAAGTTGAGATGAAAAAAAAACGATAAAACAAGTAAAGAAACAGAGAAGAGAGAGAGAGAGAGAGAGAGAGAGAGAGAGAGAGAGAGAGAGAGAGAGAGAGAGAGAGAACTGTAATAGATGGGAGAGGATTAAGGGTAAAGGCCCAACTTAAGAACAAGGAAGCTTTTAGTCACTGAATCCTCACCGTGAGTTCTTGACAGACTAATGCCAGTGAACTGCCAGGATGTCGTTGATTCTCTCAAAGGAAAATTTCTCATCAATGTTGTAGTGTCACTGAAACAAATACACGTTTTAACACTTTTAACACTCGGTGTATTGTTTGTGTCTATATTGTAGTTGACTCACCAGTTAGGGTTTTCATGAGGACAAGCAGGCAGTATGAAGTCTGACCACAGCCAACTTTCAGGGAAGCTGGTGCGAGAAACAATTTCATCGCTGTCCACGTAACTGTCATCTTCCTCATCTAAAGTGTTATTAAAAATGAGGTAAGAAGATACAGGGGGAGAAGAATTCTGAACTGGAAAGCTGTTAGAAATGTTTCTATTTGTTATTTAATATTCTAGTCAGGTCAGTTTTAATAAAATAGAGCAAAATCACAATCAGTACAACATGGGACACACTCTATAAAATGGAAAAGGGAGGGGAAAACCTGCAAGAAATGAGGGCTCCCTGTCTCTTCAGTATGGAAAAGAGCAGTATGAAGGAACAGATTGACATATGAAGTAAATGACGTATGAAGTAAAAAGTGTTTCAACTCACTTTTATCTTTCCACTAATATATAGGATGGCAAAGGTAAGTATTGTAAAAGTCAACGACACAAGATGTCCAACTACAACTACTACAATGAGATTGTGGAGAGCCTGAACTGTGTGACAGAAGATGACTGTATATGGGGTTATTGGCTGGTTTAGAGCTGTGGTTCTTACCTAAGCTGGTTGTGATGTCCATTATAGTAGCAGCTCGTTTCCTCCTGCTGAGGGCCGGGCATTTCAATTCTGGAAACGCAACGCAGATAATATCTTTATGAGAACCCAACCAAGCTGTAACTAGACGTGAGTTTTGCTCTGTATAATAGATAGGGATACCTTTAAAAACCACGTGTATTATGTTTTGCAACCTCTGCTGGAATGTGCCCACAACCCAGTTCCAACCTTAAGACCTGAGCTGAAGCAGGCCAGTGTGATAGCGTCGACTATCCGGTGAGAAAGAAAGAACTGGTCCCCCTTTTCTTGCAGGTCCTTTTTCTTGCCACATTTTGGTACAAAAGCAGGATTGGGCTTTAGGGTTGCCCGAAGGTTACCAGGGGTGAATCGTATACAAGCAGGATGCACAAACAGAGTGAGATATCGCTCACATGTTTATCTGTTACTAACACCATAACCCTGCGGGGTCCGTGGTGCACAGGGTTCAGTCTAAGAAAAGCCATCCAATGCTAAAAATTTCAACAGTGCTGACACCATTAGTCCCAATAGCCTGAGACACAGACCGTACAGACCTGTTTCCCAACCAAATGTGCCAGAGTGGAACTAAAAGTATCCACTCCCTGTGAGCAAATTTAGTCAGACATGGAAAAGTTGTGTCCCTTCTCGGTGTTAACTCACTCTTTTCCTTGTTGACCCCCATCGATCAGGTTTGCCAACATCATTTCCGAGCACGCCAGCAGTAGCCAGTTGTCCAGTTAGGCGACCCGGTGGATGCCCCGCTCCCTGAGGCGACTATAGCTGCCTCGACACGTATGTGATGACAGTTTTGTTTAGTTTATTTTAAACAGCTAGCACCTTATTGTTGTTTAATATACTCGCACTGTGCATTTATTATATGGTCCGTAATATTTTCTCTACCCTCACCAGACCCACAGCATTGGTAGGCAGACTCTGCATGGCGGATGTTGTCTTTTGAAGAAAATAATTTATAATTTATTTCATATTGGGTGGCACAGGCACACCTCTGGTGAGAGTATGAATCAGGGCCCTGACTCGTTATGATATATCAGTGTGTCTGTAAATACGAGAGGGGGCTTAACCCAAAGTTAGACATTGAAAGGAATGCTGAAGGGAAGAAAAATCAGTGTCACCTTGTCTGTAGGGAGTCCCCGAAGCTGTGTTTGACTCAAACAACAGCCCAGCATCGTAGAACACACCCATTCCATCCTTCCCTCCACCTGGTGTGCAGCCGGTGTCGTACTTCTCTACAATATCCCACACCTGAGCAGAGCGAAAGTCATTCACACACACAAATACAACCAGACAAGACATAGGGTTACACTAGTTACACAAGTTAAACAGACATATCTATAAACTCACATGACAGTTCTGTTACGGCATTAAACACATTTACGAGACGCATTGACACATGCAATGTATTTACTGCAGGATATACTATCTGCTATACATATATATCTGCTATGCTATACATAGCATTTTTAAATAAAACCACTGTCAACTATTTTTGTTAAATATAAGATTAAGAAATTACCTTTTTCTGGGTGAGACGGTGCTTGTTGTTGAGGACATAGACGCTTTTGTCAACTGCCACCAGTCCCACTGTGGCCCCTGGGTCTCCAGTGATCTTCAGACCAAACATCTTGCGAGGCTCATAGGACGGATAGGGTCTGGATGATTCCAGCCTCAGCTAATGTAAAGGGGAGGTCAATGAATGAGGCAACGTTAAAGCAGTTACACATGTAACCCCGAAATGTATTCATTAATATAAGATATACAGATTTGAATAAATCATTTCATAGTTTAATAAATAGAATTCAAGGTTAAAAAATTAAGATTCAGCAATGAAGTTATTATTTGCATATTGGGTAATGTTCATGTTTCACTAAATACAGCATTTAAAATGTTACATATTTGTTGTGTAATAATATATGTGAAAATGCTTTGAAAATACTTATTTGATTAATTGGATAGAAGTTTAAAAGAACTCAGGATAGCCACCTCTCACTATAGCCAGCCACGCTAGAGAGGCGCTACACACACACATCTTACTATCTGTGTCTCACCGAGCCCATACAGGAGTCCTTTACATCCACCCAAACAGAGTCTGATACCACTTCATTGCCATTTGTGTGGTAGTAGGCTATGATGCGGAACGATGGCAGCATTTCTTTGGTAACAGTGACTGGAAAGGAAATCAATATATGGCCTCTTGTCTTGAAACGGTCATTTTTCACCAGTTGACCTCTGCTCAGGATCTATGGACATAGATAACATCAGTTCTTATCCGAGATGTATAGACTACACAGGTTGTGGGATGCAACAAAAAGACTTGTATATGCACACATGCAGGTGTAAAACATCTCACCAGGTATGTGATGTCATTGTCATGATTTTCCTGCCTCTTGAGGATGAGGGCAACTTTCAGGGTGTCTCCTAATTTCAGCTCAGCTGTATCCACACCTGCAAATGTATCATGTTGTGATGAATGTTGGACACTAAAAAGATGTAGTGCATGGTGCATACATCGCCAAAGCCCCCACATGTTTTCAACATCTAATGTTATTTCAGGATGTCTCTTACCTATGTGGATGTAGTTGTTGCTTGGAGAGATATATGGGAGAGCTACCATGGTGGCTGATGCTTGCCTTTCATGTGTAATATGAGGATCATTGGTCCTTGCCTGCAATTAACAACACACACAGGTCAGCATACACATACCGCTGAATAAAAAATCCTATCCTATCCTGTGGAGACCTTGCCTCACAGTAGCCTAGTGATAAATAATCACTTTTATGGACTAACAAAAAGACATACAATAACAAGAATTGACGAGAATTTTCATACAATAGCTTGACAGTACAACAAAAAGCCGGCCATTGGTATGCTACTTTGTTTAGTCTCATAGCTGAATTAAATGTTGTCATTTAATTGAGCACGGTACGCTACACCCTGCTACACCCTGCTAAACCCTGCTACGACCTGCAGTTCCCTGCTACGCCATGAACTATTACAACCTTCTACTGTTCATCACACCCCCAACGAGGCACCATCAGACACTGCCTACCTAATGCCTGGCTCACACTACAGGAGTTTTAGGCCGATTTATGCCCAATTTACCCCTCCCAAGAATCTGTCGAGGACCTCGATCGGTTCCGATTTTCGGCGCAGATGATCTGGTAATGTGAGGCGTTCACAGATCGAATCTTGCACCTCCCGATCTGCTCGCAGACACATGGGGCCGCCCCGATAATATCAAACATGTTTGATATCTAGGATTATAATCGGGCGTGAAACGACTATGATTACGTCTGTACTTCCACAATAGCCAATGAGAGACAGGTCTGCAAGGAGACGGAAAATTTTGAAAATGTCCGCGAAAGCAGCTGTAGTACGGGTCCGGTGGACAACTGAGTTGGAAGAAAGGATGGTAGCACGAGTGCCTGTTTAATGTCTCATCAAAAGAGTCTCATAATGGGAATGATAAAGAGAAGAGCTGGGGAGAGGTCGCTTCAGATTTGGACCTACCGGTTGAGTGTACAAAGTTGCTAGCGCACTAGCTAGCAAATGTAAACATTAGATCTAGGTCAATGATCATCTGCTACATGCTGAAGAACAGACAATCCATGGTCACCCCGTCTCCCGAACCATTTTCTCCTCCACGCTCGTTTTATTTTCTTTTCTTTCTTATTGGTACAAAGAATAAGTATTACTAAAGCAAGTTGCTGTGACACAGTATCCATTTTATTTACGTGCACTTCCCTGTGAGATCGCGTCACGTGAGGTGCTAAATCTGGCAAGATTATCTTAAGAATATCTTGTAGTGTGTGATGCCCCACTATTTTCAAATATTGTAGTGTGAGCATGTTTAAGATTTGTGTGCTGCAACCAGATTTTAAAATCGGTTAGGATTTTAAAACTCCTGTAGTGTGAGCCAGGCTTAAGTTTTAGAGTGTGGTCTGGACCTACTCTATTTGTAAAGTGTCTTGAGATAACTGTCGTTATGATTTGATACTATAAATAAAATTGAATTGAATTAAATTAACATCCAATAAGAATCGTCTCAAACTACATCTAAACTTAAGTTGACAATGGCTGTTTTCATCCACCTTACCCTATTCTGTTTATATTACCTAAAGCTGCATTATTCAATATTTTTTTAATCAAATCATCTTCAGAAACAGAACATTACCATTAAATCATCGCCTATATTCCATTTCCTTAGGGACTATTCGTTATTTATTTCAGGGGCCACCGGAGGAGTTTCCCAACAATGTATTGTTGCATTTTGTACTGGTTAGCACTTGGAAAAGATTAACATTTGTCAATTTTATTTTTTTACAGTTATGACATAAGTGATTAAACCTCTGCATTCTCATTTTACACATCACAGTCCTCTGTTATGGTGTGGTGGCCATTTCAGTAGATTTAATCACTAACATTGTTGTGGAAACACAATAAGCATGGAAACTAAATGCACACTTCCTGCATTACTTCAAATACTAAGTTAGTCCTCTAGTAAACTAGTATTCACATGAAATAAAACAATAAAACATTAAGACCATTCAACAAAGGACTGCACAATTTAACAAATAATCACCGGGACCGAAAGGATATTTGAGTCAGGTATGGCTGCAGCCTGCAGACCTCCCGTCTAATGCCTTGCTGGCTTGGTGCTGTCCGTGGCACGAGCTTTGACTTTTCATAAATAATAAAAAGCCTGCATCTGGTCCACTATGTTTTCGTACAGTGTTTTGGATGTTTTTGAACTAAACAGTATGGCAATCATGCTAATGAATACAATTATTTTTTCAGCAGATATGTTAGTTACAACACAACGGAGCCAGCAAAGCAGTTTTATGTTTATATGTGCGAGCGGGATTTATTCAGTTTGGGAAATCCCACGGTCTCTAAGCTACAGTTCATGTCTGGCGGACTAAACAGGGAGGGACTGCTAGCGATAGGGGCCGAGACTGAGAGAGCTACATGGAGCTACATGGATAAATATGCACCACACAAGCCACTTTGAAATTTTGCTGTTCTCATGATTACAAAAGCTGGGTGACCCTACCCCCTAGACAAAAAAAAATTGGATGACCCTCCCATTAACAAAGAATAAAAAGACATGACCCTCCCCTATTATCCTCCGGTGGTCCATTCCATAAATACCGAACGGTCCCTTATAGCTTTGTTTTGGAGAAGATATCTTGGTCTTGCTTAAAGATGCTCGACTACAGTATGTTCACCATTTACATACTGTACAGTAAAAATGTTTGAGCAGCAGAACCAAGAAAATCAGCCGTGAAATCTTCAGTGATAGCTCTACTTGATTAGACCAGTACAAGTGAATATAAAAAATTTTGATTACTGTAGGTTTTAAAGGGTAACTGGTTGAAGGGACTGATGGGAACAACAATCTTAAGGGTTTTTATGGTCATGCATAGAATCGAAGGCGTACCCTCGCAGACCCCTCTGCGTCTACGCCGGACCCTACGCCGGACCCTACGCCGGACCCTACGGCGGACCCTACGCCGGACCCTACGCCGTAGCCTGACGTGCATCTCTCGAAAAATGTAACTACACGACGCACGACGCACGTCGCACGACGCACGTCGCTCGGTCGTGGCTTGGTAGGGTTGCCTTTCCCCAGACTCATGTCCTGGTTCTCGTTCTCCATAAACAACATGAAATCAAGGAGAGGGGTAACTTCTCCTGCTCCAGATTTCCCACCGTGGTCAGAAAGAACAGGGGAGACACTTTGTTTCTCTCACTAGGACTCGGAGTCGGTACTTGCTCCAAACCTAATTATCGTCAGTCTCTCACTTCTCCCTCACTCCACACACACATGCCGGCTCGACCTACACACAAGTGCACAAGTATAAACATCAGGCCACTTACTTAGGCTACGGCGAAAGCTCTGCGTGGAGCCTCCGCAGAACCGTAAAAAGGCCTTTAGTCCAGTATTAAAGGGGTGATAGAATGCAAAACTGATTTTACCTTGTCATAGTTGAATAATGACAGTTTAGTGGGTAACTAGGACATACATAGAACCTCTAAATCCCATTGACACCTCTTTTCTCTGCAAATCTCACTATTTGAAACTGCCTCTGAAAACGGGCGAATCTCAACGAGCCGCCTAGTTGATGTCAACTATTGCGGCTCCTCCTCATTTGGCTCTAGTCTCTCTCTTTGTCACGCCCCAACATTTGCATAGGCTACACAGCTGACCTGAGATCAGTTAGTCTTCTGAATCTACGTCGTGCAGATCTTTGCAATTGTATACATTGTTCATATGCTATTTTACCATTAAATTCACTTCTGAGACTTTTTTATGCGAGAAATCAACTATGTAGAGGTCAAATATGGGCCGTTTTACGAAAAGTGATGTAATTGCAAATTTTGACTGTGTGTCGGAGTTCAGAGGCCGGTGCTGCCTGTGTAGCTGCCTCGCCGCTTGGCCTGCCTTCCTTCACAGACCCCGGCCTGCTATGAGGTAGATGGAGCTCAGTCACGGCTGGCAGCCCACAGCACTCCATACCCACGCAAAGTCACCGCTTTGGGCTAATGGACTACGAAACGCCGCTGCTCTGACAGAGCTCCAGGGCCTCCAGCTCCCCTCTTCCTGCTAGCTAAATGCCCGGTGTATGTGAGTGAAAGCGCGGCTAGCGAGCTTGTTACGCCAGCATTCTCTTACCACAGGTTCCAGTTAATCTTTTAATGTGTGTAATTATAATGTGTTGAGTTATTTAAACAAACGATTGGGGAAATAAACGCTGCTTGTCCGTGAGTCTCATTGATAGAGCCTGCGGCTGGATGGAGCTCTATCAATGAGAGCTAGCTAGCCTCCTCTTAGAATTCCTCTGGAATTCACAAAAATTCATTAACTTGAAATCCGACACAGTTGTTAGCTTTATAAGACATTTAGTTAGATGTTGTATACGTGGCGTGACGAAATTCAAACTGTAAATATACTCGAATTATGCCGAAAAGGAAGCTAACTATCCGTGATCCGTAGCTAGGATTGAAGGGACAGTCACAGCTAACGAAACACCTCGTCTTCACAAATATTAATTAACTTGAAATCGGACACCGTTGTTAGGTTTATAAGACATTTAGTTAGATGTTGTGTAGCACCGGCGGGCCGCGAGGCAGCACCAGCGGCTGAACTCCGACACACAGTCTTACCAAATTTGCAATTAGCCATCAATTTTTGTAAAACGGCCCATATTTGAGCTTTATATAGTTGATTTTTCGCTTAAAAAAGTCTCAGAAGTGAATTTAATAACGAAATAGCCCGACAAACAATGTATAACTTTGCCGTGTCTGAAATATGAGGCCTGCTGTCGAGTCTCCCATGTGTTTCTATGAAGTTTGCTCAAACCAATCAGCGCGTAGCTCATTCTGAATATTCATGAGCATACCATATTTGGAAGAAAAGCTCTTGTTCCAAATAGAGCCATATTCACAGGGTAGTTAAGGGCCTAATAAAATAGCATTCGGGCAATTTTCAGCCCAACCAATGTTACATACCCAATTAGGAGACCTTAAGGAACAGTGTAAAATACCCTATTTAATCATTCTATCACCCCTTTAAGCAAGACCGTTGCTGTCGGCGCTGGTGAAACAAGCTGTAATGTAATGATAATTTGTAATTGCACACCTCAATTCAGAAAATCCACGCTTGTTTTGCCACGACATGCTCAGATTATTATTCCAAATGTCTGAAAACATTACGGGAAGGATCCCTACAGAGGTCAACATTTTTGTTATTTGACATTAAACAGACCCGAAATCGCGAGTAACAGTAATCTTTCATTCTAGATTTTTCGAGAGGGCTGGAGTAGCAGCTATTATTATACACAGGGACATTGCTTCAAACCATCCACTGTTTTTTTCCACTGTTATTTCTGATCCCAATGTGTGATATGTAATAGTATCAGGCATATTACAAAGTACTCCGGTGGTCCTGGCCTCCATATATGCCCCGACTTGGGATGATGAGAAATGTATAAATACTTTTTTCGCTGCTATGCCTAATCCCAATGACCATAATATTTTTCTGAGTGGTTTCATGCGGCAAACCTGGGCCTAGTAGATCCTTGGAGGACCAAATTCCCTACTGGAAAATGATTTTCATTCTTTTAGCCCGTCTATCCCACTTGTTCACAAATTGACTATTTTTTACTTGACAAAAGGCTTCTGCACAACATCATTTCCTGTGAATACCACAGTATAGTAATATCCGACCACACCACTACTTCCATAGATATCCATTTTCCTCACGGAAGTCAGCCTTCTAAATTTTGGAGCTTCAATTCCCATTTGCTATGTGAGCCCAAATTCTCTGATTTTCTAACTTCACATATTCAGTTGTTTGACGTTAATGACACGCAGAAATCAGTAACAACACACTGTGGGAGGCCTTTAAGGCATACTGTATATACGGAGACAGATTATGTCTTTTGTATCCTACTTTAAGAAGTTCCAGCAAGCGCCAATATCAGACGATATCCAAAGACTTGACATCCAATATTCTGCCAGTCCCTCTGCTCTGGCTTATAAAAAGCAGCTCCAGTTTAAATCTGAATATGACACGGGTAAGGTTGAGAGGCAACTATTGCAGACGAAACAGCAATTTTTGGAGAAGGGGCACAAGGCGAGCAAACTGCTTGGATATCAGGCTCGAGTGGCAAGTGTTTCTAGACTAGTCCCTAGAATTAAATCTCCTTCAAGAGACATCTTGACAGATCCTACAGTAATTTGCCACGCGTTTTCTGATTATTTTGCCAACCTTTACTCTTCTGCACCACCTGTCTTTACTTTGTATATCACATTGCACTTTTCTGCTTTTTTTTTGCAATTCTGGTTGGACGCAAACTGCATTTCATTGTCTTTGTACTTGTACACTACACAATGACAATAAAGTTGAATCTAATCTAATCTAATTCTTAGTCCTCCTCTCATGACTGGGAAGGTCCTAATCCCCTTGATCATCTAATATATCCCTAGGTTAATGAAGAGGTTGCTGCTACTATTGGTGAACCCTTAACTGTTTCTGATATAAAATAAACTATTAAATCCTTACAAAGAAACAAGTCACAGCTTTTTCTTCTGTGCTTGCCCCTTACTTGGTTAGAGATTTCAATGAAGCGGTATTGAAGGGTCACCTACCCCCCACGCTGTCGGAGGCCTCTATCACTTTATTGTAAATAATAAAGTGACAGTTACAGGATATTTCACTATTGAATGTATATTTTTCATGATTTTAGCTAAGCTTTGGCCTGCTGCCTCGAAAAAATCATGCCAGCTCTGATAAACGCTGATCAGTCTGCAGTATTTGGTACAATTAGCACAGTCCTAGTCAAACCAGTACACCTCGACCCCCTCTCGGCCCTCTTCGGAATCTCTCCCACACTCATCACGTCTAAAACCGCAAAGCAGGTGATTGCATTTACCACACTCCTCGCTAGGATGCTCATTATTCTTAAATGGTCTCACTCCTTCCCTCCCACACATGACAGATGGATTGTTGAGGTACTGCAATGTGTAAGGATAGAAGAGATCAGGTATTCTTTAAGAGGCTCCCTTAAGACTTTCCGAAAATTCTGGCAACCCTTTTTAGACCATGTCAACACATTAGTTATCAATGAAGAAACTGACAAGTTTTAACTGAGCCCTGAGATAATCCCCCTCCCTCCCTTCTTGAATGTTATTTATTTATTTATTTTTGTTTTTTGATTTGTTCTATCGAGTATGAGTGCTGTGGGTTTTTTTGTGGGTGGGCTATAGGGACCTGAAAGACAGGTGTGAGGAAGATCCAGTATATGGGTTTGAAGCTCCTTTTGTTAATACTTATCTGTAAGATACATTGTTTATGTGAATTTCACTAACTTGGAAAAATAAATAAAGAGATTGGGGGGAAAAATAAATAAATAAAGAGTTATTACATCATTGTAAAACATACTTTGCTAAACGGTTTTGCAATGCAAAAAATATATATATAAAAAACTTACGGTGATTGTCAGTCTTTGTTCCCTCGCCTCTGTATTGATGGAAAGCTTTGCCATGCCGTTGGCTGTGGTTAAAGCCTGCACCTGGCCTGGGTCGACCACCACTGGAACACGCTCTGCCGGAGTGCCGTCAGGATTCACAACTTCAACCTGCCATCAGAGACACAAACAGCTGAACAATCAGAAAAAATGTTATTAAAACATATTAAATTCACTCATGTTATGAGAATAGTTTCAATGCAAACTGCACTAGCTGTGCACTGAGTGTAATGGCTTGCAGAAGATAGTATATAGTGACCCAAATGGGTGAATTTCTCTTTTTCTCTGGAATCTCACCTGTTTGAGAAAATCAGCCTTTGTTTCATAATGACAATCCATGACAGATGAAAACATTTCATATTAATTACAGTTATGCAACTTTTATATTCAGAATATATTTCGATCTGTGTTTGTATCTGTGCTTTTTAGAGTAACTGTATTCACTAATGAAATATTTTCTGTAGGATTTTTCTTATTTAAGTAACCATACTTTTGTATAATTTTTTAATAAGTACTTTACCGCAACATCGAAGAACATTCCTGGGGTGAAATATTTGGGAGTTTTCTTAAAGGTGATAGTGTAAGGTGATGTAACAATCTGGATACTTCTCAACTCTGCCTCCACCATTTCACCACCTGTCAATAAATGCAGAAACACACAACAGATTTTAACATCAATTTACTTTCTTTTAGATTAACTGATACAGAACAACGTATCCTCAAATCTGTATTTTTCTTGAGACTGTGTGTTTGTGCTTGTTCACAATGTTTGATCATGTGTGGGTCAAATTAACTATCAGTATTAATATCATTATTAATATCATTATTATTATTATTATTATTATTATTATTATTATTATTATTATTATTATTATCATTATTATTATTATTATTATTATTATTATTATTATTATTATTATTATTATTATTATTGTCCACATTGCTGATTTGAGTTATTTTGTGGAGAAGGACAACGCTCTGGTTGCCATTGCTAGCCAAAGACCATCTAGTGTGTACATGGTTCAAAAGATGATCCACATGTTGCCCAGGCTGCTATAATAATAATAATAATAACAAAAACAAAAACAATGACATTAATAATAATAATAATAATAATAATAATACTGACAGTTAATTTGACACACACACGATCACACATAGTGAACAAGCACAAACACTCAGGGCCCTATTTTAATGAACTGAAACGCAAGTATCAAACATGAAACGCAAGTAGCTTTGTGGGCGGATCTCTGGCGCTGTTGCTATGATACGGTGGGATAAATGACTCTTGCGCTCAACGCAAATCTAAAATGAGTTGGTCTGAAGTAGCTAGGTGTGGTTTGGGCGTAACGTGGAAATAACCAATCAGAGCGTCATCTCACATCCCCTTTAAGAGCAGGCTGTTCCATGGCGGATTGCTGTTATAACGGGCGGATTAGCCTGGCGCCGCCAGCGGAGCTGTCTGAGATTCGGCAAAGTAATAAATGCCGTCTTGGCCGGGTGGCGATGTTGCTGCTCCTCTCGGGCGCATCTCCTCAAGTCTGGAGAGGATTACTGCAGCCATGGAGCGTGGGCCTCCAAACACACCACCTGCTCCTGTTGTGCCCTTTCCTCCCCCCCACTCCATCTCCATCCACCCGCTCCACCAGGAGCACATCGCGTGTCCAATCCCGCCGTAGTTCAACATCACGTCTCCTTAAATCCTCTAATATTTCCTCATTTATGTCATCAACACATCCATGATTCATGGAAATGTTGTGTAAAACACAACAAGCCACAAAGAATGCTGGGACTTTTTTAGGACTGTACTGTCAAGTTCCTCCTGATCTATCCAAACACCTGAAGCGCATTTTCAGTAATATTTTTCTTTTTCACGCTACATTATGGCCAAGCATACGCCCCTAAAATAGCATCTGAATAACGCGCTACTGACTTTAGACTAGCACCACTGACTTTAGACTAGCTCCACTGACTTTAGACTAGTACCACTGACTTTAGACTAGCACCACTGACTTTAGACTAGCACCACTGACTCTCCGTGAACCATCACCTTATCGTGGTGGAGAGGTTTGTGTGTCTCTGTGAACCTGAGGGCTGTGTTGTCTGGAGCTTTGTGCTCCTGGTAGGGTCTCCCAAGGCAAAGTGGTCTCAGGTGAGGGGCCGGACAAAGAATGGTTCAAAAACCCGAATGCAAAAGCTAAGCAGAGATGGAGTGACCCTGCCCGGAGGAAGCCCGGGGCCCCGTCTGGAGCCAGGCCCAGACGGCGGGCTCGTCGGCGAAGCGCCTGGTGGCGGGTTTGCCACGGAGCCCGGCGGGCACAGCCCGAACAAGCTACGTGGCAACTCCTCTCCATCCCATGGGCCCACCACCTGTGGGAGGAACCGTTGGGGTCGGGTGCGATGCCACATGGGTGGCAGTGAAGGTCAGGGGCCTCGGACCAGACCCGGGCGGCAGACGCTGGCTCTGGGGACGTGGAACGTCACCTCTCTGTGGGGAAGGAGCCGGAACTGGTGCGGGAGGTGGAGCGCTACCGTTAGATCTGGTGGGGCTTACCTCTACGCACAGTCTTGGTTCTGGAACCATACTCCTGGATAGGGGGTGGACTCTTTTCTTCTCCGGAGTTGCCCAGGGTGTGAGGCGCCGGGCGGGTGTGGGGATACTCACAAGCCCCCGGCTGAGCGCCGCTGTGTTGGAGTTTACCCCGGTGGACGAGAGGGTCGCCTCCCTACGCCTGCGGGTTGTGGGGGGGAAAACTCTGACTGTTGTTTGTGCATATGCACCAAACAGGAGTTCGGAGTATTCGGCCTTCTTGGAGACCTTGACTGGAGTCCTGCATGGGGCTCCAGTGGGGGACTCCATTGTTCTGCTGGGGGGACTTCAACGCACACGTGGGCAATGATGGAGACACCTGGAGGCGTGATTGGGAGGAACGGCCTCCCTGATCTAAACCAGAGTGGGTGTTTGTTGTTGGACTTCTGTGCTAGTCATGGATTGTCTATAACGAACACCATGTTCGAACATAGGGATGCTCATAAGTGTACCTGGTACCAGAGCACCCTAGGCCAAGGTCAATGATCGATTTCATAATCGTTTCATCTGATCTGAGGCCGTATGTTTTGGACACTCGGGTGAAGAGAGGGGCAGAGCTGTCAACCGATCACCATCTGGTGATGAGTTGGGTCAGAGGGTGGGGAAGACTCTGGACAGACCTGGTAAGCCCAAACGTGTAGTGCGGGTAAATTGGGAACGTCTGGAGGAGGCCCTGTCCAACAGACTTTCAACTCACACCTCCGGGCGGAGCTTTTCGTGCATCCCTGTGGAGGCTGGGGGCATTGAACCCGAGTGGACAATGTTCAAAGTTTCCATTGCTGAAGCTGCGGCGAGAGGAGCTGTGGTCTTAGGGTCTTAGGTGCCTCAAGGGGCGGTAACCCACGAACACCGTGGTGGACACGGTGGTCAGGGAAGCCGTCCGACTGAAGAAGGAGTCTTTCCGGGATATGTTATCCCGGAGGACTCGGAGGCAGTTGCAGGGTACCGAAGGGCCGAAGGGCTGCAGCCTCTGCCGTGAAAGAGGCAAAGCAGCGGGTGTGGGAGAAGTTTGGAGAAGACATGGAGAAGGACTTTCGGTCGGCACCAAAGTGCTTCTGGAAAACTGTTCGCCACCTCAGGAGGGGGCGGGGAACCATCCAAGCTGTGTACAGTAAGGATGGGACACTGTTGACCTCAACTGAGGAGGTAATAGGGCGGTGGAAGGAGCACTTTGAGGAACTCCTGAATCCGACTAATCGCCCCCTCTATGTTAGAGGCAGAGCTGGAGGATAATGGGGGATTGTCGTCGATTTCCCAGGCGGAAGTCACTGATGTAGTCAAACAACTACACAGTGGCAAAGCCCCGGGATTGATGAGATCCGTCCAGAAATGCTCAAGGCTCTGGGTGTGGAGGGGCTGTCCTGGTTGACACGCCTTTTCAACATTGCGTGGAAGTCTGGGACGGTGCCAAAGGAGTGGCAGACTGGGGTGGTGGTTCCCCTTTTTAAAAGGGGACCAGAGGGTGTGTGTGCCAATTATAGGGGTATCACACTTCTCAGCCTCCCTGGTAAAGTCTACTCCAAGGTGCTGGAAAGGAGGGTTCGGCCGATAGTCGAACCTCGGGTTGAGGAGGAACAATGCGGATTCCGTCCTGGTCGTGGAACAACGGACCAGCTCTTCACTCGCAAGGATCCTGGAGGGAGCCTGGGAGTATGCCCAACCGGTCTACATGTGTTTTGTGGATTTGGAGAAGGCGTATGACCGGGTCCCCGGGAGATACTGTGGGAGGTGCTGCGGGAGTATGGGGTGAGGGGTCTCTTCTCAGGGCCATCCAATCTCTGTACAACCAAAGCGAGAGCTGTGTCCGGGTTCTCGGTAGTAAGTCGGACTCGTTTCAGGTGAGGGTTGGCCTCCGCCAGGGCTGCGCTTTGTCACCAATCCTGTTTGTAGTATTTATGGACAGGATATCGAGGCGTAGTCGGGGTGGGGAGGGTTGCAGTTTGGTGGGCTGGGGATCTCATCGCTGCTCTTTGCAGATGATGTGGTCCTGATGGCATCATCGGCCTGCGACCTTCAGCACTCACTGGATCGGTTCGCAACCGAGTGTGAAGCGGTTGGGATGAGGATCAGCACCTCTAAATCTGAGGCCATGGTTCTCAGCAGGAAAACCGATGGAATGCCTTCTCCAGGTAGGGAATGAGTCCTTACCCCAAGTGAAGGAGTTCAAGTACCTTGGGGTTGTGTTCGCGAGTGAGGGGACAATGGAGCGGGAGATTGGTCGGAGAATCGGGCGCAGCGGGTGCGGTATTGCATTCAATCTATCGCACCGTTGTGACGAAAAAGAGAAAAAAGCCAGAAGGCAAAGCTCTCGATCTACCGTCAGTTTTCGTTCCTACCCTCACCTATGGTCATGAAGGCTGGGTCATGACCGAAAGAACGAGATCCAGGGTACAAGCGGCTGAAATGGGTTTCCTCAGGAGGGTGGCTGGCGTCTCCCTTAGAGATAGGGTGAGAAGCTCAGTCATCCGTGAGGAGCTCGGAGTAGAGCCGCTGCTCCTTTGCGTCGAAAGGAGCCAGTTGAGGTGGTTCGGGCATCTGGTAAGGATGCCCCCTGGGCGCCTCCCTAGGGAGGTGTTCCAGGCACGTCCAGCTGGGAGGAGGCCTCGGGGAAGACCCAGGACTAGGTGGAGGGATTATATCTCCAACCTGGCCTGGGAACGCCTCGGGATCCCCCAGTCGGAGCTGGTTAATGTTGCTCGGGAAAGGGAAGTTTGGGGTCCCCTGCTGGAACTGCTCCCCCCGCGACCCGACACCGGATAAGCGGACGAAGATGGATGGATGGATGGATGGACCACTGACTTTAGACTAGTACCACTGACTTTAGACTAGTACCACTGACTTTAGACTAGCACCACTGACTTTAGACTGGAACCACTGACTTTAGACTAGCGCCACTGACTTTAGACTAGTACCACTGACTTTAGACTAGAACCACTGACTTTAGACTAGAACCACTGACTTTAGACTAGTACCACTGAATTTAGACTAGCACCACTGACTTTAGACTAGCACCACTGACTTTAGACTAGAACCACTGACTTTAGACTAGAACCACTGACTTTAGACTAGCGCCACTGACTTTAGACTAGCGCCACTGACTTTAGACTAGAACCACTGACTTTAGACTAGTGCCACTGACTTTAGACTAGAACCACTGACTTTAGACTAGTGCCACTGACTTTAGACTAGTACCACTGACTTTAGACTAGAACCACTGACTTTAGACTAGTACCACTGACTTTAGACTAGAACCACTGACTTTAGACTAGCACCACTGACTTTAGACTAGTACCACTGACTTTAGACTAGAACCACTGACTTTAGACTAGCACCACTGACTTTAGACTAGAACCACTGACTTTAGACTAGCGCCACTGACTTTAGACTAGAACCACTGACTTTAGACTAGAACCACTGACTTTAGACTAGAACCACTGACTTTAGACTAGTACCACTGTCTGTGGAGGGAAAAGTCCGCTGTGCGTCAGGTGCAAAATAGGAATGATACATGCGTCGGTGTACAAAGGCAATTGCGTTGAGTGCAAGATAGGACCCCATGACTCTCTTTCTTACCGCTCTCCGTCAGCACACTGACAGCTACATATATGGACCTCCCCACCAGTTCAAGGATGTTTGGGAAAGTCTGTGTGATGTGCTCTCTCTCCAGTTTGACCACTCCAATACCTCCCTCTATCTAATGTGACATAATAGAAAAATGCATCTTGAAATACAAGCCAAGCTGCATAACATATATGCATACGGCAGAACAAACAATCAACAGTCGTCAAAGTATGTGATCACCTGCACTCTCTGAAGAGAACTTGGAAAGCTCTTCTTATGATCGTCTTGCATAACCCCAAACACCACGTAGGCCATCCCGTCTACCTCTTGACCAAAGAGATAGCTAAATCCACAAGAGAGGGACAAGGTAAGTAAAAGAAAGTAAATAAAAAAAAACATCAATTGACTAACAGACTAAAAGAGTAAGAGGCCCAACAGCCTCTGAACATCCCCCTTTATTCTTTCCTGCAATCAATCGCCCAATCAGGTCTCTAGCCACGAAACCAGAACCTTCACTTACCTCGCTTTGATGTTGACGGTGAGCTCTCGACTGTCCACGTAGAAGAAGGAGCTTTCAGGTATCAGTTTAACTTCAAAACTGGGCAGCACTGAAACATGAAAGGAGTTTTACTGTGGGTATTAAAATAAAATAATGTTAAAGTTTTTTAAATGTTAAATATAAATACTTTAATACGTTAAATAAAAGTGCTGTCATGGGGCTAACCATATTCTTTGACCTCGAACTCTGCAGAATAACTCTGCTGTGGGTTGCTCTTGAACTTCGCCACCACTTTCCACAGTCCGGTACTACACACACACACACACTTATTAAAATTATTATCATTATTAATATTATTTATAAGCAAAAAATATACATATTCAATTAGAAGTGAATCTGAAGCTATTTATGTCTTACACCAATTGAGATACCCTTCACATTTATACTACAATACAGAGAGCAATGACTACAGAAACACAGAAGTTGAGGAAATAAAACAGGTTTAAAGTTCTCAGGTTGGTCAGCAAACTGCGCAGTGTGACTTCATGTTATCAATTGTCATCGTAGAAAGATATAAACATATTGACATTTGCTTTGCATAATCTTGATTTAAGACATTTATGTTTTCAATTAAGGTCGCCTGTGTTCCATGTTAACATCTAAATGCACCACTAAAGAACAGAATGTATAGACAGTAATTAAAAATAAAATACTAACCTGATAGTTTCAGCGAGTGGGAAACCTCCAGAGTGGATCCCTGATCTCAAAAAGACTGTATCACATGGTAAAATGATGCCTTCAGGGGTCTAAAAATAAACATTATTCAACAACCATAAACAAAGAGCAGAGCCAGTTTACAAATAGATTTAGTAAGTCCACGGTATATTTTATTCATGTCTTTTGTCTACCAACCACTTTTTCAGGTATTTCTAAACCATCTCCACTGAAAGAAGAGTTCAATGTGCAACCTGACGACTAGATTTATTTTTGCTTTCTTTTATTTTTACAATAAGTAGCAGGACATGTTTTATTAGAGTCACCAGATACCTAACAAAGACACAAGGTTAACTGTGGATGTGTTTTTTAATTTCGGTCATTTGGAGGGAAATAATCTACTGTTTTTTTGTGTGATATCACCTCATTAAGATGCTTTCATGCTCTCAGTTTCAGCTGACTACATAACATTACATTACAATCTGTGCTTATCAAAGATAAAAATACAATACCACAATCTCAATGGCAATAATAGCATCGGTTTGGGCTTCGGCATCTCTCTCTATGGGCTCCATACGGGGGGTCACTGCAAACATCCTGTAAAGAACTGACAGAGAAAGAAAGAGCTGCTGAAGGTTGGAGGATGGTGTATCTATTTTTGAATTTACTAATCCGCTTATGTCAAGAGGGGTTTATTTTACTTTAAATTACAGTACAATCATTCCATTTAGGAAAAACAAGTCTCTCAGTGTGTTTCTTAACAGTTATGTAGCCTAGTATTGAAGTCACCTTTGCTGTTGGGGGTGTAGAGGGTCTTGTCAGTCTGGATGAAGATGTACCCGGACTGGAAGGACACTAAGACCACCTTCTCCAGCACTTTGTCAGGGAACTGAGCTTGCAGGTACACATACTGTTTCATGGTAGGAGCCTTACTGAAGCTGTCAGCAGGGATCTGAAACCAGAATGATGAGACATAAGCAGTACGTGCATCAGGAGCAGGCTGGGGTACATCATGTACATTTCTGGACTCATTTCTAGATTCTTATTGGTCGTGTTAGAAAATGAAGCTAAGTAACAGTAACATGTATACATTGACAGTATTTCATTTACCGTAATTTGCCCGAGCTCCTGGAAGTTTCTTTCACTGGTAAGGGTCACAGATGTGGATGTCAGCCTTCTGGTTTTGGCTGGATGGTTCATCACGTGGATTTGAACCGGGATGTTTCCCCCGGTGCAGTCTTGACACTCCACAAAGATGTTTTCTGCTGTTCCTACCCGCAACAAGTTAGGGGCAGACATCAGCTTCCTGCAGAACAGCGGTGAGACAGAGAAAGATATTAATGGGACTATACTACACTGTGCAGAGGTGACCACATGCTGTTTATGATGTACTGACAAACTTTTTTATTTAAAGAAGTATAAAACACACACATTATAATGGAGATTTGCCAGTATTTATACCCATGGTTTACAGGTGTATCTGTTTGTACAAAGGTTTTAAGAGTGAATCTCTTACAGAAGTAGTTCCTGACCTGTTTTGTATGTGACCCCTTAAAAATGTCCTTGTAACCCTTCGTCACAGCTATTGGCTATTGTCGGCTATTATTACTAAGTGTGACTTTTTCTGTAAGATATGTATGTGCTTGAAGAAGGGAACATTTTCAGTATTTCACAAGAAAAAAGCTATAATGATAGGAAGTCTAAAAAAACCTAATTATTAAAACAGAATTATGTTTTTTTCCCCGGCCCTTCCGGTGGACCTCATGGGACCTATCTTTCGAAAAAAAAACTATGAATGGTGGTGAACTGGTAGAGGCAAACATTTTTTTGATCCAGTTTGAATTGAACCACGGATTACAAATATGATGTTCTTCCATTTATAAGATAATTTTTCAACCGAAGAAAGTCTCAGTTAGCCGTAGCTTTGTCGTAGTACCACTTAGTTTAGTGTGAAACCACTCAGTGAACTACACACACACATCGTAGCTTCAGCGAGACATCATCCATGCAACATTGAAGTGTGTAGTATTACTATTTACGTATTTTCACAGTCTTATACTTCAACAGTTCAACAATAAACTGAGACTTTCTTCGGTTGAAAAATTATCTTTTAAATTGACGAACATCATATTTGTAAGCTATATGGCTCAATTCAAACGGGATCAAAAAATGATTTGCCTGTCCCCATTCACTAACGTTGATATTTTTTCGAAAGATAAGTCGCAATGGACTAGAAGTAGAAGGGCGCTGACCCCTCCCAAATAAGCACACAAACGTCGCCACGACGTATGGAAAAGATCGCTTCATCTGCAATTAATCGCGGGTCATTCTGAAGCGTCGTTTGCTAAGCGTCTGGATGTCTTATTATGATGGAAATCTATAGGCAAGACAATTTTATTTATATAGCACATTTCAGCAGCAGCGCAATTCGGGTGCTTTACATAAAACATTAAAACACAGAAATGAATAGAGAATTAAAAACAATTAATAAAAAATTAAAAAAATTATTAACAATAATAGAATAGAATACAGGAATAAAATTCCCAATCCAGTACATTGAATTAAATGACAATGACAGGTCTTCAGCCTTGATTTAAAAGAGCTGAGAGTAGGTGCCGACCTACAATTTTCCGGAAGTTACATATAAGTTACATACTTATACATGGCAGCAACATACTATTAACTATGTTGTTACACTTGATTGCTGGTCATTTTGAAGCATCGTCTAATGAGCGTCTGGATGTCTTTTACTTTACACACATTGTTGATGTGATGGACAGTGAATCTGAATTCTGCCCAGCAACATATTCGCGCCACACTCGATGAAGGAAGGAAAAAAGTTGCCAGACTGAACAGTAAGGATGGAGACTGCTTTGTTGCTACAGTTAAACCCCATGGTAAGCACTATTTCAGCTTAATGTAACACATATTTCGACGTTTTTGCATGCTTAAATTTAAATATCCCTGCTCTAGCTTGCTAAATGTACTACTCTGACTGAACCTGAATGTAAAGTTAACGTTAGCTATGTCAGTTGTAGTAAGTTAATTTACTTGCTGTTGTTCCATAATTTAATCTTACCGTAATTTGGCTAACCATAACGTTAATGTTACCCAGGCCAGTAACGTGAGCTTAGCTAACGTTAACGCTAATGTCGTAGGTTAAATTTTGTATTCAAAAGTCAGTAAAACTTCCAACTAACTAATGTGCAGTGAAGGAGAGATACCACATGTCCTTCCTGCTGCTGTCAGACTTTATAATCAACACGTGCACCATATGTGACAATTTACTCATGTACACCTTATTATGCAATATCAATAACTCCTCTGTGCATACTCTGAATACCGTGTTATTAAACTTTCTGTGTATACTTGTGTTAACGGCTTTATTCTTGCATTTTTACAGCATAAAATGGCACCTTTGCTATCAAAAGTAAATACTTTTTAAATAATTGTGATTACCGTGAAACCTTGATGTTAGCCCTTTTAGAGAGAAAGTTATGGCCTATTTTATGGGACAATGTAGAACATGATATTTAAAGCTTTAATTTAGGAAGTGATCTAAATACATATTGTCAGAATGGCACTTTAACAGCGGTCAAGGCTATGGGATACAGAGAGTTAAGTTTAGGCACCAAAACCACTAGTTAAGTTAAGGAAACAGATTGTTGTTTGAATTAAAACTCTAGAGTAACGATGTTGTGTTTTCCTGGGTGAATGTATAACAAATATGTTATGATATTAGTCTATATTTTGCGGGATTTTTGCGTAACTTTTTTTCCGTAGCTGTATCCCTTCTACAGTAAACAGCCTGTGGATCTTGAACTTCACCCAAAATGAAACTGCACAGACTGCAGCTCCTCTTACTGACCAAATGGCCTTTCTGTTTAATTATATTGAAAGGCTTTTGAAGCCTCTGAGAAGAAATTTAGCAGAGAATTTAACTATGTTAACAACATTTGGCTTGGCGTATTCTACTTAATGAAACCGGTCTTCTATTCACATCTACAAAAAAACAAAACAAAAAAAACTTACGTTACAATTATGACTCAACCACTTCTTAAAAACAAAGGGAGAAGAAACAAAAACTTAAAAAAAAATTAAATAAAACAAATAAAATAAAACTTCCATGCATTCGAATTACACATCGAATCACGAATATAACCCAAATTTTTGGTTCTTGCCACAGCAGCACCGAGGAATCCTACTTTCCTGAGTCCGAAGCCGAGAGGGCCATCAAGGACTTCCCTGACTGGCAACAGACTGGAGTAGAGGCTGTAGCAGAGACGGACCTTTATTTGTTACTGAAATAATTGCCATTATGATAGACAGTGGATGATGTGATGAGCAGTACTTGAATTTCTTCAGTAGTAGTAGTGTGACAAGCTCACAAGTGTGTAGTCAAAAGAGAGAAATACTGTATATTTCAGTGACTCCTACAGATGAAGAAAAATAATGAATTTTCTTAATAAGTACATGTTATTCTTGGCTCAATTGTTCCGTGTCTTTGGGTTCAAATAACATTTTCATGATCCCATAGGCATCCAAAAATTGAGGAAGGCTAACCAAGTGGCGTTTTTTTAAACTGAAACAGGGTGCGTTGGACATCCTGTTGTGAGCAAGGGCACGTTTTTATTACCTGGGGTTTACAGACACATCTCTACTGATCGAGTATGACCTGGAACACAGCCAACAGTCGAGAGACACGCCTACCAAACGAGAGAAAACATAACTCAAGGCGTTTCACACTGTTCCCAGGAAACGGGCCGTTTTGAGATTGAACGTGCCCCGGCTCTTTGCCTGAGACTCTCAGACTTTAAAAAACACTGTGTTAAGCTTTTAATAATGTTTTTGTAGATTAGCCCTTAGTATAGACCACAGTAGGATAATGATCTCAAAATCTATCTACATGATCAAAAGTTTTTTTTTTTTTTTTTTTTTTTTTTTTCAGAATAGCTTTTAATGTGTTATTGTGTGCTATTTTCTATAATAATTTGAACTTGTGTAAATTGTCTTTGAGTACCCTGAAAAGCGCTTTATAAATAAAATGTATTATTATTAGTAATTGTGTATGATTTATCTATCATACTTTAGCAATTCATGTAATTTAGTAAAGATATTTAAATTAATTTTGTGTGACCTATACTGACCAGTTTTGTTAAATGGGTTAATGCAGGATCAATTGATCGGCACATCTTCCTGAAATCTGTACTACGTATAACAGATGTCAGGAAGATGTGCCTGAGGCATCTGTAAGATGTATAGCAGAAGTTTGGTTACATATATTTTTGGAGCCACCTGGTGGGTTAAGATGCAAGTTGGCGCCCTCTTAGTAGCATACTTTGTTTGTTTTTGTGCGTCCATTACATTTTCTGTCGTTTTTTTAACAGTAAGTTTTACCAGAGAAGCAAACCTCTTTAGGAACTTTTTCTCTGGTTTTCGCAAACCCAGAAAATTCTATTCAAATCCTAGTTGGACGTGCTGCACTTCTCCATGGAATCTGCCGGAGACGCAGACAAGGGAAACAAGCAGGAGCACTGGTGAAATTAAGGAGGCAGGGACTATGCACCTCGCTTCTATCCATCCACCTGGCAAAAATCCAGTCCTTCGCCAGCAAGATGGATGAGCTGCTGATTCTCAACCAAAACAACTCGGAATTTAACAGATCCGCCGCCCGGTGTTTCACTGAAGCCTGGCTCTGTGAACGCATCCTGGACAGCGCACTTCAGCTGCCTGGTTTCCAATTCATCCGGACCACAACATGGAGCTTTCGGGGAAAACGAAAGGCAGAGGAATCTGCTTCTACTTAAACGAAGATTGGGGTACAGATGCTACAGTGCTGAAAAAGACGTGCAGCCCTCTGCAGAGACTCTCTTTATAAACTGTAAGCTCTCTAACTGTGCTAGGGCTAGCGCTACTAGCATGTCATCTGAATGTTATAGTAACTTTATCCACGAGTAGCACTTTTAGTAGCATGCCAAGCTAATGGTAGTTAGCTAGCCACACACTTGCTGGCTGGCTCTCGGCTGTAATGTTTTCTAGTAATTTCAGATGGTAATTGTTCTACTCTTTGCTACACAGATATGAACGCTTTCTGTTGCATGACACGCTGCTGATGAAGATTGTGTGCTGTTGTGATTTTGACACAACGTAGGTGTTGTTGAAAGTGGGTTATTTACTGTATATTGTTACACGGTTTTTGCCCTACGGCAATATGTCGTAAAAAGAAAACAAAATGGTGTTCCAATGTGCATTCAGAATGTTTTAGTATTGCTATTGAAATAATGCTTTTGCTGCTCTATTTAAAAACTTACAAAATAATACTATATGATCACACTAAAGAAACTAAAATAGAATTGTAATGTGTAAATGCATTTATGATGTCTTTTGTGAAAGTCAGAGAAAGAAAAGAGAAAAACATTGAAGCTGGAGATATGAATGCTTGCTGTTGCATAACACACTGTTGATGGAGATTGTGTGCTGTTGGGATTGTTTACACCAGATGAAAGACAGCAAGAGCAAGTCCTATGTGGCCATTCTAAAGTGTCTACAGGTTGGCAGGACGGTCTGAATTGTTTTGCACGGTTTTTCACTGTACGTTTTGTTGGTAATGTGAGATGTTCGACTCACACACGATTTGTCTTCATATCAGAAACGAGGAAATGAATTTGGCAAAGTACGTATGTTACGTCAACCCTTTCTCACTCCAGCTTGGTCAGTGGCTAAACTGCAAGGATGCATCAAAGACCTACAATTTTCTGATGTTAAACTCAGACAAAACTGAAGTTATTGTGCTGGGGCCTAAACACCTCCAGACCTCATTATTAAAGATATAGCTACTCTGGATGGTATTACCCTGGCCTCCAGCACTACTGTCAGAAATCTATGAGTTATTTTTGATCAGGATATATCCTTTATCGACCACTTAAAACAAACCTCAAGAACAGCCTTTTTTCATCTTCGTAACATTACCAAAATTAGGAATATCCTGTCTCAAAACGATGCTGAAAAACTGCCAGACATGGCACCATTCTCTTCTCTGCTTCTCTTCATAGTCATTAGACTCATCTACCATATAATCACTGATATAATCAAAGTAGAGGGAGCCAGGCCAGTACAGCCCAATCCCTGTCTCTCTTAGTTATGCTGTTATAGTTTTAGACTGCCGGGGGACTTGCTTTGACACACTGACCTGTTCTCTCTTCTCTCTTTCCATCTGTGTGCTTCCATGTTCCAGAAATGCTTGTTACTAACCTAACTCTTAGGAGTTTATTCCCGGAGTCCATATATTTTCTTTTCGCCCAGAACCCTTGGATTAGGGTTGCCCCTAAATTATGGTTGCAGCCTGTCGCCGTGGTCCTGCTCTGCACCCTGCTCTACCCTGCTACGTCTTGTGACACCCTGCAGTGCTCTGCTACGCCATGAACTACTACAACTACTATTTCTAGTCACTGATCCATTATCTTTATTGTGACTATTATTGCAAAAGTTCATCACACCCCCAACCGGGACCGTCAGACACCGCCTACCAAGAGGCTGGGTCCGTCCCAGGTTTCTTCCTGAGAGGGAGGTTTTCCTCGCCACTGTCACACTGAATGCTTGCTCTTGGTGGAACTACTAGAATTGTTGGGGCTTTGTAAACTATAGAGTGTAGTCTAGACCTACTCTACCTGTAAAGTGTCTTGACATAACTCTTGTTATGAATTGATACTATAAATAAATTTAATTGAAATTAAATTGGCTCTCAGAGTACGCCTCAGAGTCACATACTTAAGAACAGTCTGGCACGTGGGACTGCTGTGATTGGTTGAAGTGACAGAAAACTCCAGTTATTGGTCAATTTGCGGAAAAGTTGCAGTGATTGGTCAAAATTGCGAGTCGCACCGAATTCACGGTGATTGGTTGAATTTGTGTGAAAATCCTGGAGGGACTGTTTAAAACTTGCCGTTTTAAGCTTGTAGCTTGATAGCTCAAACCAAAGGAATTTTTTAAATGGCAACACACAGAGAACGGAAGGTGAGGCTCATGCGCCAGATACAATGCAATTATCCTGTTGACTACCTTAATGAAAGTCCAGTACTGGATCAACAAAACATTTCATCATGCCTTTAGACCTTTGCTCTGTCTGGCTGAGGGGTGATTCAAGGATCAGACCTTTAGGGGGGCTCAGCCACTAATGAGAATGTGACACGAATACAGTGCCTTGCAAAAGTGTTAACCCCCCTCCCCGCTAAATCAGTAATTTCATTAGCTGATCCTCTCTGAGCTAGCTACTGAAGAATGTCAGCTAACGTTTTTTGACACTATGATGGAACTAAACCTGACACTTTATAAGTGCCAGTAATAACGACCAGTTTGACCCAATGTTCTAACATTCAACAATTTTAGTTGCTTACGTTTCAATTTGGGTTGAATTGAATTTAATTGAATTGAATTGAATTGAAAAAACTTTATTAATCCCGATAGGGAAACTGGTTTGCCACCAACCATACAGCAATCGAACACAATACACAACTAAAAAACAAATAAACAAACAAATAATTCTGGACTAGTAGACCAATAGACCGTGATAAGGAGACAATAAATAAATAAATAAATTATAAAAGACAAAAATAATATAATATCCAACGGTTAACAGTGTAGGTTATAAAATCTAACCGCAGCGGGAACAAAAGACCTTCTCATGCGCTCACTAGAGCACCGAGGCATTACCAATCGCTCACTGAAAGAGCTTCGGAGTCCTTTGAACAGAGGGTGTAATGGATGCCCTTCAAAAAGCAGTACATCCAGGTTAAGACCAATAACTGAACCAGCTCTCTTGATTAACTTGTTTATCCTATTTTTGTCCTCAACAGATATACTGCCTCCCCAGCACAGTACAGCATAAAAAAGTACGCTAGCCAAAATCCCTTGATAAAAAACATTTAAGAGCTTTGTGCTGATGTTGAATGATCTAAGTTTTCTCAAAAAGAACAATCTCGACTGAGCCTTCTTCATTAGGACATTCGTATTCTCCTTCCAGTTTAATTTTTCGTCCAGGTATATACCTAAGAATTTATATGACTGCACAATTTCAATCAACTGCCCATTAATTGTAACTGGAAGGACCTTCTCTTTTTTCTTCCTAAAATCAATAACAAGTTCTTTGGTCTTTCCTACGTTCAGTTTCATAAAGTTAGACTCACACCAGGTGTAAAAAGACTGCACCTCTCTTCTGTAGGCAAGATCATCACCCTGATTAAGTAAACCCACTAAAGCAGTGTCATCCGAGAATTTTTGTACCCAACAAGATGGCTGACTATGCCTGTAGTCAGCATTATAAAGAGAAAATAAAAAGGGAGATAAAACTGTACCCTGAGGTGCTCCAGTATTAGTTAGAATGGTATCAGAATGTTTGTTACCAATCCTAACAAACTGTGGTCGTGCTAAAAGGTAATCTAAAATCCAGGCAATAGTGGTATTATGCAATTTAAAATCAATTAAGTAGGTTCTGACCTGTACCATGAAATGACCAACTTCTTCTCTGGGGACTACGACCTTTAAACTTCCCAAGCGCACTCCTGCTCTCCCTCTGACAGATCAGATAGAGACTCAGCCAAAGGAACAACCTCATCTGATTGGCCAACACTACGTTTCCTTTCCTTGACTGGGTTACAGGTGCATAGCATCGGTGACAGACACACAGGACATTAAACCTGTTTCAAGCCCTTTGAACCTGTATTTGTTTGTCCTCTGTCACTAACAGACATGTTCACAAACTCTCACTTGAAGCAATACAATTTATTTAAAAAAAACGTTTTGTATTATTATAATATATAGGGGCCTGAGATTAGATTTAGGGGGGCTTGAGCACCCCCTAAAAAGGGTCTAAAATCGCCCATGATCTGGCTTAATGCATTGCTGTGCAAACTCTGAACAAGAATAAGGCCAACTCATTGGCATCATTTCAAAGACCACAGTACACAGAGACTTTTGTGACACAAAATGCTAACTGGAATACAAGAGGACCCTGGATATTGTTATTGGTTGCAGTCTAAACAACAACAACATTGGGGGGGTTGGGGTGTAAAGGTAAGGCAGGTCTACTTACAATGCAGCTCCATCAGCCAGAGAAGTCAGAGAGACAAAGGCCAGAGAGGCCAGCAGCCACAGCAGAGTCCTACTCATCCTTCAGCCTGATCCACTCTGGACTGTCGATCTGAAGCACCCTCCTTTTATCCACTCCCCCCCCCACCATCCCCACTTCACCTCTATGATGTCTCACCAGTCCTCCTCTTCAATTTTCTCTCTCGTGTCAAGGTGCATGTTATGTTTAGCATAAATGAAAAACAATTATTTTCCCCTCTTACCTGTATTCCTATGTATTAATCTAAATCATTTTGGTGTGAGTTGGATTTATTGGCAATAGTAGTACAATGGAACTGAATGGCAATTGACATGTGGTGCTCAAAGTGCTTTGAAAATATAAATAAATAAAAAAACGCTATTTTTTATTTAGTATTTGTCATAAGGCATATGTTTTAGTGAGTGTGTTTTATAAGGTTATGGTATATATGCAATATATACAACTTCAACTTGTTTGAATTGCACTGTACAATGTTTTCCATTCAAGCTATTGGTAAAGATGAACAGTATTATTTGATCAAATACAATTTATTTTGTGCTCGAACAGTTTTTTCTGCTTTTTTGCCATTTTTGCTTTCAAAAATGTACAGTAGTAAATGTACTTCAAATATTTAGCAGGAGCAGGAATAATGATGTACAAAATACTTTCACCAGAAATCAGATTTTAGATTTTAGATGTAGAATTGATAAAACAAACATATCTAAGCTGTATAGGTCAATGGCGTGAGTCCTAACAGATTGGTTTGATTGAACATGAAAACATTCTGTACACAAGTTAGTTTAGTAATTGAATACTTTGAACATAAAACAGAACTTTTAAATACAAGACCTTTAAATTGAAGATAGATTTAATGAATAAGATGTTAATATGTGCAACCGATATACATATTTTGTTAATTCAACTGATTTTTACAGCCTTGTAAATACAAACACAATTTCACATGATGTCCCAGCAGCAGTGGAGTTTGTTATCTCCGCTCTGAGGAAAAAGATAAACAGTAGAAAACCAATCAGGGTTTAGCATACAGTCCAATGACCAGTTCACTGCACAATTACAGAAAAGGCTATTCTAAACTTGTGTTTTTTTATAAATTATTACCTTTTACTACTCTTGTAATTATTATTCTGAACCTGCTGAATCAGCATACTTATACATAATCAAACATATTGCATATGCACACAGAACATGTAGGTCAAAGTAAAGTTAAGACTATTCAGCAGCAAGGATTTTTCTCCAATAACAACAATAATTGTACTATGTGATTTTAATGTTTTTATAAATTTCTTGAAATTGATTATTATTAATTATTATAAAACTAAGTATATATTTTGGAAAGTATCCAGATCAGTCTTTGGATATTTGATTCAATGTTGTGGATGTTATTATAGATCTACAACAATGTATCAAAATTCACTTTAATCTTTTGAACTACTGCACACAGGCTTGGGAGTTATGGGGCCCTATTTTAACGATCTGAGCGCACTGCGTGAAGCGCCTGGCGCTGGTGCGTTTAGGACGTGTACGAATCCACTTTTGCTAGTGTGACGGTGGTAAAAAGGTCCGTGCGCCAGGCACATTGTTTAAAAGGGTTGTACTTACATGTCTTAATTAATCATAGCTGTGTTTTGGGGGGCCTAATAAACCAATCAGAGTGTCATCTCCCATTACCTTTAAAAACTAGGCGTGTTTGTACCTTTGCGCATTGCTATTATGATGGAGGATTTCCTGAGCAGGAAGGAAAGATTTTCAGGAGAAGAAAGTGATCTGCTTGTGCATGAGGTGAATGCTGCGTTATTGACTTTAGACCAGGTTTTTGTTGGTCAGTGGCGCGATCACTTCCCACTGCCTCAAGATAGCAATACGCCCAGAATGCACCTTGACAGATGGTACTCTCTGGAAATTGATGATGGAGATGCTCACAGATGACGACTCCGATGATTTCAGATTATAGGCAGCTATTTTCAATATTGAACAAGATTCTCATGATGGAGACCACCTAGAGACCCAAGTGTTCTCTCCGAACTTCGGATAGACCTTACAATCTCATTGATCCTGAAACTCCTATCTGGACACCCGTATTCATGATCTCATCCTAACACTGTTAGGGTCCCATGCTCAGATACACTCAAGTATCCTGTAGGCCCCCACCAAAGGTCATAGGTTAACATTACCTAAGTTGTTATTCAGCTATATGCTTACAAAATACATAACAACCCTGGACATCTAATCAATCAGGGCCTTTAACTTGTTATTCTCAGAACTTAAACATCTGGATCAGATCCAACCAAAGCACACATAGGGCCTCTTGCCTCACTCTGGCCAAGAGTTCACATCTGAGAATTTCTACATCGGTCTCAATGTACCAAATTATATAATATATCAAATATGAAAATACATTTGAGTAAATGCAGGCTTGATTATTCCACCTGTCACACCTGAACACACTTCCCATTTTAAATTGCATTTAAGTGCACATACTGTGGAACATCAAACACAGTTATCAGATGGCTACAGTGAACATTCAGGCAAAGTTCAATCCGGCTTTACATTTTGTTGTTGCAAATGTAGGTCTAGATAGTCTGTTAATCATCAACTTCCTAGTTTAAACTAGCCTTATACATTCCTGAGTAACTAGTTAATAATAGTAAAATTATGTCATTTACAAATGGTTAATGCATCATTTAGGAATTATTAAAAAATCAACTTATAAACATTTTACATGGGCTTATTTATTATGGACCAACCATTTACTAACTGTATTTACAAATGCTGTACTAATTTGAATGAATGTACGAACCATGCTTTACAAATAATAAACAACGACATTACTACTAGTTTGTAGATAGTTTATAAAGGGAAAATTATTTAATTTACCAATGTTTTTTACAATACTTAGAAAGTGTCAAACTTCTACTTATAAACCTAATTTTTGAGAGCCTTATTTACTATGAACAAACCATTTATGAGTGTGTATACAAATGCTTTATTTATGAGAAGTATTATACAGTACAGGCCAAAAGTTTGGACACACCTTCTCATTCAATGTGTTTCCTTTTTATTTTCATGACTATTTACATTGTAGATTCTCACTGAAGGCATCAAAACTATGAATGAACACATATGGAGTTATGTATTTAACAAAAAAGTGTGAAATAACTGAAAACATGTCTTATATTTTAGATTCTTCAAAGTAGCCACCCTTTGCTTTTTTATTAATAAGGGAAATAATTCCACTAATTAACCCTGACAAAGCACACCTGTGAAGGTAAAACCATTTCAGGTGACTACCTCATGAAGCTCATTGAGAGAACACCAAGGGTTTGCAGAGTTATCAAAAAAAGCAAAGGGTGGCTACTTTGAAGAATCTAAAATATAAGACATGTTTTCAGTTATTTCACACTTTTTTGTTAAGTACATAATTCCATATGTGTTCATTCATAGTTTTGATGCCTTCAGTGAGAATCTACAATGTAAATAGTCATGAAAATAAAGAAAATGCATTGAATGAGAAGGTGTGTCCAAACTTTTGGCCTGTACTGTACTTACAAACATTTTTCAAGATAGGCTTATTTACTATGAACAAACCATTTAAAACTGTGTGAACAAATACTTTACTCATGATGAACTATGTATGAACAATAAATAAGTAATAATGAACAAAACATTAACTAATAGTTAACTAATGCTTAATAAATGATGAATTATGGATACTTATTATATTATATAAAGTGCAACCCATATTTGTTTACTTGTCTGAATGTTGAATACTTGATGAAATGATGTTGAATGCACTTAGAATAAAGGCAACATGGAAGCATGGTTTCAATAAAGAAGTTCTCCAACACTGAAGAAAATTAATGTTTTGCATATCAGCCACAGTATGATGGCACTTTTAAGCTTTCAGAGCTTAGAATACTAGGGGAAATAATCTGAACACTGACTGGACTGACAGCTAAATGAAGCAATGATGTCACTGCCACAACTTAGTCAATACAAGAACTGTAGACTTGTCGCACTACAATTCTCCTTGAAAAAAAGAAATGGCACAATTCTGTGTTGCTTATGTCAGTAAATCATTCTTACTTCAATATTTCAGTCCAAAAGAAAAATACCATAAAGTCTGAAAGTTACCACAGAGGTCAATGAACACACACACACACACACACACACACACACACACACACACACACACACACACACACACACACACACACACACACACACACACACACACACTTTTTGAAGAAATAAAAACAAAAAACGAGCTTGTTTCAGCTACTTTCCCTTTTATATTGTAAATCCAACATATTTATGCTTTAGACTTGGGCTCCAGGAAGCTGCATATATTTTTTCTTTAGATTCTGATATTTTATAGACAAAACAATATAGAAAGAAAATAATCAGCAGATTAACATATAATGAAAATAGTTGTTGGTTGTAGTTCTGAAATGCTGAATTCCAGTTAAATGTACAGAATAATTCAAACAAAAAAAATCTTTACTAAGAAATTCCATCTTTACAAAATCAATCAATACTGTACCTGCATTGCTATCCTTGTTGTGGAGTACTTAAAGGTCTATACAGAGACGCAGGAAAGGAGAGAGATGCAGCTGGATGCCAGAGAGGAAGAGCGTGACACGAGGAGGGAACAGCAAATTGCTACTTTGACAGGTATATTTGGGGAATTGGTTAAGAAGCAAAAATAGATTTTTGATGATGTCTTCTTTAGTTGTGACATGAACCCTACGTTTTTTTTTACATTTTTAAATGGCAACTTTGTTTCTCATTTCAATGTCATTAAAAGTTGAGTTGGCCCTCATTTGCATGTGTGGTGTTTAAATTGTGATTAGCATTAGGTGGATTCTAAGTTTTAATTGTAAGAATATTTGAGGGCGTACAACTGAATATTGTATGAAAATGTAACTTCCTGGAAAATTTTGCATCCATCACAAGAACCACAGAACTCAGAAATATAGTCATACATAACTTTATGAGCCAAAGTATGCCATATTTATCATTGAACAGAAAAGGTTAACACAACACAAGGTTGCTCAAACATAAAAGGGCATTTTACTCAACCCCAAACTTATATTTTTAATACAACATGTCAAAAAAGGCTGCCACAGAACTGATGCCTGCCTTTACATGGTCCCAGGTTGTTGGGGTGTAGAAATCTGGGCACATAGCCTGTCTCTGATGTGGGCTCCACTTCTCTCCTGGAACTGTTGAACTGGAGCAGGGGGGGCAGGATCCTCAGGCTGGGTCTCTGGCTCTTCCAGGACATCCCCATATTTCAGGCACACATCGTGGAGGACTGCACAGGCCAGGATGATCTCTGAACAAAATACAGGCTTAACCTCCAGTGCCTTGAACAAGGTACTCCGCCACCGTGCCTTCATCACTCCGAAGGTCCTCTCAATAATCGACCGGGCCCTGCCATGTCGCATATTAAAGCACTCCTGCATCCTCCCTTGTAGTGGGTGTCTGTAGGGCGTAATAATGGTGATGGGGCGTTCGAGACATGGGTAGCCTCCATCTCCCAAAAGAAAATAACCAGGTGTGGGGTACAAAGAATGAACATAAATTGGGCTATTTCTTAACACACGTGTATCGTGAACAGAACCTCCATAACCAACGAAAATATCTATAAACCTCCCAGAGGAGTCACATATGGCCTGAACCTGCACTGAATGAAACTGCTTGTGATTCAAATAATCATACTGATTGTGCTTGGGGGGGTTTTATTCTAATGTGGCAGCCATCTATGGCCCCCACAGCATTATTAAAGGCGTCATGTTGGGCTAGCTGGCCAAATCCCCTTCCAATGTCCCCCAGCATGTTAGCAGTAGGGAAGGAAATGACGGTGGCCTTACACCTACGAATGTCGAAGGCCACCCTGTGCACAATTCTACACACTGTGGACTTGGGCACATCGAAAGCCCTTGCGGCCACACGGTATGAAACACTGTGGGCCAGCCAATAAACAAAAAGCAACACTTTGAACGTTGGCCCCCATCCATGATCCCTCCTCTGACTCAAGATGCTCAAAATGCCATGAGAGGCCTCTCTGGACATCCAGATACACCCTATAACTGGCACATGTTGGTTCACTCTGGCATACGGGGTGCACTGGTCAGCCTTTGTACAAAGAAAAATACTATATGTAATGGTATGTAAGATTTTGTTTACATCACATCTGATTTATTAATCTTTCTGAGTAAATCTTGATAAAGTACTCTTAAGTAAAATAATAAACAATAATTTGTTTATTATTATAATAATAATTAAAGATAAGAAAGTTGTAAATACATTTTTGGACCAACCTGTTGCCAAAAAAGTTGGAATCAGGCAGCCGTCTCTTGTGCCTTGGCCATGTGGAAAGCAATAAACTTAAAATTAAATTCCCAAACCGGCAAGTGTCAGCAACATCTTTGTTATTAAACATCGCCAAGGTAACACGTGAAGTGCTGTCCCAGTCCCATTTATACCTATCTGAGCCCTTGTGGCCTCACACACTCACTCACTTAGCACCTGAGATCAATTAAGTCTGTGAGTCCTTAGACCTTAGTCCTCAGGGCTCACTTTGGGATTGGGCCACTGTGACTGCTCAAGGTGGAAATTGGGGCTTATCAGTAATTAAAAATTAAATAAAAATGAGTCATCCAGAATAAAAGTTAAGCACAAAGACAAAGGCCTAATTCCATTTTTTATACTCAAGTCACACAAAGAAGCTTCCTTTGTTTTCCTAGTAGCCAGATGCTTTGTGGCATATGTGCAAAGTGTTAGAATTTAGTACTGTTCAGTGTGAGCTCTAAAAGGGTGACAAATCAACCTTATCCTAAATGGAAAAACTCTTTTAAATGCAAAAAAAAATGTAAAGCCGGACTGAACTTTGCCTGAATGTTCACTGTAGCCAAAATAAACGTGGCCAACTGATAACTGTGTTTGATTGTTCACAGTATGTGCACTTAAATGCAATTTAAAATGCTGCTATTATGTAACAGTTAACTGGAGTAAACGTAAGATACTAACTCAAAAATATTTGCAAAAAGAGTATGGCTATAACAAAGTTACATTGTATGTTCTTTGAAAAAATAGTTTGGCATTTATGGACATATTATTTGCTTTATTTTCGAGAGTTAGATAAGAAGATTTATTCCATTCTCATGTTTGTCCATTAAATATGAAGCTACAGCCGGTTAGCTTAGCTTAGCACAAGGACTGCAAACAGGGGAAAAACTTGCCTGGCACAGTCCAAATGTAAAATTCCTCTTTCAGAACCTCTGAGGCTAATTACTTAACATGTTATAGTTTGTTTAATCTGTACAAAAACTACAATATGATATTAAGGGGGGTTATGTGTTCTGCGCAGTCACTTACTGTAGTCTTGTCGTCACAATGGGGTTGACAGACAGAGGCCGGCTAGCTGTTTCAATCTGCTTATAGTCACTGTTCTAAGCTAAGCTATTTGTCTTTCCATATAGCTAACTGATTTACCACGTTGACTGCAATGGCCTACTACAAAGAGATATTAAAGGAGTAGATTCATTGGTGTAAATTGTATGGCAGAATCTTTGACATTTTGACAAATTTGTCGACTAAAATCTGCTTGTATTTATCATCATGGGCCCTATCTTGCACCCAGGCAGTGCAAAGCACGATGCAAGTGTCGTTGCTAGTTTAAGACCGGCGCAGTTGGCAATTTCCCGTCCAGTACCCAAGTCGTTTAAATAGCAAATGCACCTGCGCCCTTCTGTTCGCCCCATGGGCGTGCTGGTCTTATAGGGAGGTGTGTTCAGGTGCATTCTGGGCATGCTGGTCTTACATGGAGGTGTGCTCAGGTGCATTCTGGGTGTATTGCTATTTTGAGGCACAGGAAAGTGATCGCGCCACTGACAAACAAAAACCTGGTCTAAAGTCAATAACGCAGCATTCACCTCATGCACAAGCAGATCAGTTTCTTCTCATGAAAATCTTTCCTTCCTGCTTAGCAAATCCTCCATCATAATAGCAATACGCCAAGGTACAAACGCCCCCCAAAACACAGCTATGATAATTAAGACATGTAAGTACAACCCTTTAACCTGGCGCATGGACCTTTTTACCACCGTTACACTAGCAAAAGTGGATTCGTAAACACCCTAAACGCACCAGCGCCAGGCGCTTCACGCAGTGCGCTCAGATTGTTAAAATAGGGCCCCATAACTCCCAAGCCTGTGTGTAGTTCAAAAGATTAAAGTGAATTTTTATACAATGTTGTAGATCTATAATAACATCCACAACATTGAATCAAATATCCAAAGACTGATCTGGATACTTTCCAAAATATATACTTACTTTTATAATAACTAATAATAATCAATTTCAAGAAATTTATAAAAACATTAAAATCACATAGTAAAATTATTGATGTTAGTGGAGAAAACTCCTTGCTGCTGAAGAGCCCTAACTTTAATTTGACCCACACTGTCTGTGTGCTTATGCAATATGTTTGATTATGTGTAAGTATGCTGATTCAGCAGGCTCAGAATAATAATTACAAGAGTAGTAAAATGTAGTCATTTAAAAAACACACAAGTTTAGAATAGCCTTTTCTGTAATTTTGCAGTGAACTGTTCATTGGACTGTATGCTAAACCCTGATTGATTTTCTACTGTTTATCTTTTTCCTCAGAGCGGAGATAACAAACAGTTTCTCAACTGCTGCTGGGACATCATGTGAAATTGTGTTTGTATTTACAAGGCTGTAAAAATCTGTTGAATTAACAAAATATGTACAGTACAGGCCAAAAGTTTGGACACACCTTCTCATTTAATGTGTTTTCTTTATTTTCATGACTATTTACATTGTAGATTCTCACTGAAGGCATCAAAACTATGAATGAACGCATATGGAATTATGTACTTAACAAAAAAGTGTAAAATAATTGAAAACATGTCTTATATTTTAGATTCTTCAAAGTAGCCACGCTTTGCTTTTTTGATAACTCTGCAAACCCTTGGTGTTCTCTCAATGAGCTTCATGAGGTAGTCACCTGAAATGGTTTTACCTTCACAGGTGTGCCTTGTCAGGGTTAATTAGTGAAATTATTTTCCCTTATTAATGGGGTTGGGACCATCAGTTGTTTTGTGCAGAAGTCAGGTTGATACACAGCTGACACCCCTATTGGACAACTGTTAGAATTCATTTTATGGCAAGAACCATATAGCTAAGTAAAGAGAAACGAGTGGCCATCATTACTTTAACAAATGAAGGTCAGTCAGTCCGGAAAATTGCAAAAACTTTGAATGTGTCCCCAAGTGCAGTCTCAAAAACCATCAAGCGCTACAACGAAACTGGCTCACATGAGGACCGCCCCAGGAAAGGAAGACCAAGAGTCACCTCTGCTGCTGAGGAGAAGTTCATCTGAGTCACCAGTCTCAGAAATCACAAGTTAACAGCAGCTCAGATGAGAGACCAGATGAATGCCACACAGAGTTCTAGCAGCAGACACATCTCTAGAACAACTGTTAAGAGGAGACTGAATCAGGCCTTCATGGTCAAGTAGCTGCTAGGAAACCACTGCTAAGGAGAGGCAACAAGCAGAAGAGATTTGTTTGGGCCAAGAAACACAAGGAATGGACATTAGACCATTCATAATTGACAGACTAGTGGGAATCTGTGCTTTGGTCTGATGAGTCTAAATTTGAGATCTCTGGTTCCAACTGCTGTGTCTTTGTGCGACGCAGAAAAGATGAACGGATGGATTCTACATGCCTGGTTCCCACCGTGAAGCACGGAGGAGGAGGTGTGATGGTGTGGGGGGGCTTTGCTGGGGACACTGTTGGGGATTTATTCAAAATTGAAGGCATACTGAACCAGCATGGCTACCACAGCATCCTGCAGCGACATGCCATCCCATCCGGTTTGCGTTTAGTTGGACCATCATTTATTTTTCAACAGGACAGTGACCCCAAACACACCTCCAGGCTGTGTAAGGGCTATTTGACCAAGAAGGAGAGTGATGGAGTGCTGCGCCAGATGATCTGGCCTCCACAGTCACCGGACCTGAACCCAATAGAGATGGTTTGGGGTGAGCTGGACCTCAGAGTGAAGGCAAAAGGGCCAACAAGTGCTAACATCTCTGGGAACTCCTTCAACACTGTTGGAAAACCATTTCAGGTGACTACCTATTTTACACTTTTTTGTTAAGTACATAATTCCACGTGTTGATTCATAGTTTTGATGCCTTCAGTGATAATCTACAATGTAAATAGTCATGAAAATAAAGAAACACATTGAATGAGAAGGTGTGTCCAAACTTTTGGCCTGTACTGTATGCTATGTTGTATATTCATGTCATTATTATCCTAAGGAAAATGATTTGCCAGGAACATGCTGTTTATTCAAAGATAGAGCTTTATTGACACAAAACACAAATGAAATCAGAAAAAAACTATGTACAAAGCATAGGAGACATACAGCACACACAACAAATATCCCACGCTCACGAGTAGCCAAATCCTACAGCACCGTCAACCCGCGGCTGCCTCGGAGCTGTTGGTAACTGTAATCTGCATAGAATCCCGACTTGCTCTGACGTCATGCACACGCGGGTAACGATAATCTCATGAGAGCCAAGCGCCGCAGTTGCTCTCCACCGACTGCAAGACCCAGGCGGACCCAGGCGGACCAAGGGCATGCTGGGAAACGCCAGCCTCTTAGCTGATCTAAAAGCTGATTGGTTCAGAATCGACTCAACATGACGACGTTTTATATAAACTTTTTATTGATTTTGAATTGGAGGGATTTTAACTGCGATTTGTCTGATTTAAAGACATATTCTGTACAAACCACATGTTGTGTGTCTGATAGTTACGTTTAGAAGTCAGAGAGACTAAATCTGTTCAGATTACAGATCATCTACAGTGTGTGTTTATTAAAACCAGCAACAGATCACATGTAGAGCATTTTGAGAGCTACTCTGTCATAATAAAAACAACTGGAGACTGTGTACAAGATGATGTATGGTTCTGATAACATTTTATTAAATCGGAATCGGACCACAGTGTTTATGTCACTTCCTGTTCAGCCTGAAGTCTGCTGGAAACGCCTGGAAAACTGTCCGACTTGAGAACAGATTTTTGTCACTGCCCCGGCTGCTCCCGCCTGCTCTCGTCCGCTTTACAGGCGAGGCGCAGTTCATCTCCAACGAGCCTATTGGTTCTCGCTGAAGCTCCTGCGTGCTGTCTCATAATATGTCTTACAGGCAGCTGGAAAACAATTAAATGAGTTGTATGAATAATAAAAAAAAAACATAAGTCACAGTAAAATTAAACCAGGAAAGATGAAAAAGTAAAAAAATACACACAATGGCGTCATTATCAGCGTCATGTAAATCTGGACTTACAGACGTAGCTCCGAGCAAATATAGGTCACGGCCTCGTTATGAGACAAGGTTAGTCTGTAAAAAAAAAATGTATGGTTTAGATCGGTATCTATTAACTTATCTATGTCCTTATACAGAATAATGAATGAAATTCATTCAATGAAAGCATTTTCTTTCTTGCTCCAGTTCGTAGCGCCTGCTACAATTTATCTCCGAGTTGTGAAGACGGCGGACTGCTTCCTCTAAATTACAAGACCAAAAAATACACTTTTATAAAGCAACTCTCCCGCTTAGCTCTGTAATGAATCACGCTGAAAGCAGCCAGGCACACAACTGTGCTGCTCGCGTTTAAACTGCGTGCATGGTGGAGTTTAAAACATTACTGCCAAGTCTAAGTAGCCTGTTTAACATCCAAAGACAGTCATTGTACGATCAAGAATAAAAAGTACAGACTAGCTCGCCGTTTCATTAATAATCATACTTACATTGTATTTTCCTTTTCTGTGAGCGCATCTTTATGGAGCCACGAGGTGATATGGAGGAGAAAAAAAAACGCTCTGTACATCTTGAACAACTCCTGTGTGTTTCCAAGTGAAGGTTGACAGAGTCTACAGACAGCTCTTTTACCAGTTGACCTGAAATACTCCCATATTTTGGAAGCTTTTGCTCTAACTCTCGGACTCATCTCCCTCCACTTTTTTTCAAATCGAAGCAGTGAAGGCGGGGGTAGGGGCCCATAGACAGTAATGGACCAATAGAGCCCGTGTCTCTGGTCTGAGACCAGTGAAGGATATTAGAAGAACTTTTCCGGTGATCTCTTGCTTTACTGAGCAGCCTCCAACTGACAGAGACAACGTGAATGTGACGTGAGCAACGTGTCTGAAAGTGTGAAGTCTTCTGGTAGCTGTGCCGAGAGAAATCTCAATCATTCCCAATCTTACAGAGACGGAGAGTGTAGGTATATGTAAGGAGATAACATAGACACAGGCTAATTACTGATCACTAACATGCTAGTTAACATTAGTAATTAACCCTAAACAGCTAATGTAAGTCGAAACTGCCTGCAAGCTTCTCCTGTACTATACGGTAATTCCTCTACTGTGCAACAGTAAGTCTCGTGGTTATGACACAATCGTTAGCTTATTTTTATAAAAGCGTCTGCTACGGAGCCATAACGTGAGGTACAAGATAATGGAGCCTTTTATACATTGTCGTGTTTCTTTAGAAATAAAAAATGGACAAATAGAGTCTTTAAACGCTTCAGATGTAAAGTTATTCGCAGTCAAGTGACGTAAAAAAAAAATGGCGGTCAGTGTAATGCTAACAAGAGGTGATCGCGTCGTAGCAACAAAATGGCGCCATCGGAGGTTTGCGTTCTGAAGCAAAGCTTACCCCATTGTAGGGGCCGGGACAAATTAACCAGCAGGGCGCAAACAGCGCACACACTGGTGTGGAGGTGAATTACAGTGAGTTTTATTAGAATACTGGGAAAGCTTAATAACAATAGGACAATTGAAGTCTAAGTTTTGACATGGACATGTGAATATGGTGCTGAATTTGCCAGTATTTTAAGAAGACAAATGGTTGGGACCTTGTCATGCAATGACACAGCTGATATGCTTTATGTGAAGCACAATGTTTTGGTGTCAGCAGAAAACTTCTCTTAGAAAACTGTCCAGTGGAGCCTCTGTCTCCATTCCACCAGACAATGTTGGATGAGCAAGACCAAAGAAAGGTCAGTGTAGTCATGCCACTATGCTCAGTGGTGCACTGATGCATGGAATGCACATTTTACCTTTGTGGCAAAGCCTGATTAAAACTAATTGTTAAAATAAATTATTTTGTGAATTTTTTTTACATAACATTAGTCATTACCAATGACATACACAGTAATTAATCTAGCATACTTTTATTAAATAAATCAATTCAAGCTAAAATTTAAGAGTACAATAAAAAGATCTATTTTTAGAGATTTTCTTAAAATGAAGTTAATACCTTTTAGAAAAATGTCACCTGGGGTAAAACTCCCCCTTCTGCTACCCCGATTTGCATTTGTATAGCTCACAGCATATTCATTTACATGTTAAAGCCTCCCCTAGAATTAGAGGGAGGGGGGGTCATGGGGGGACAACTGGAAAGCAAGGCCCACGTCAATTTCTGACAATTCATGGCAGTTTTCGGTGTTGCTTGTAAATTGCCGTGTGCAGTTGTAAACCTGACAATTATTTCATTATTTATATTTTGCATGTACCTGCGGACGCCCGGCCAATAAAAATCCAGAAACTTTTGCGGGTAATAGTCAGGCTATGTACTATTCACACACACACACACACACAGAAAGAAACACACACACAAAGAAACACACACACAAAGAAACACAAAGAAACACACACAGACACACACAAACACACACATACACACACACTCATATTTTAAACATTTATTTATGTCCACATGAAGAAAAATGGTACAGGGACACAAATATTACAGATGCAGTACAATACATACACAAAGTCATGGACCATTGTCACTTAACAAGCACAATACTCAGTTCTTAAGGGTATAAGCAGCAGCATCTCCACCATATGTGGCGGCTGCCAATAATAGCAGATATGGAACAGCAAGCTGTTTAGCCTCTTTTTGGCCATCCCAAGTTGTGGCAGCCCTCTTCCTACCAACCTGTGTGTGTGTCCTAGGCTACTAAATATGAAAACGAGTAGTCTGCACCTATAGCCCAGCTCTGAGATGGTGTTTAGGAGTGGTTGGTATTTACCTACCTTGGTGTAGAAAACCTCCTCCATGCTGGAATAAAAGGTGCAGCCTACCTCCAAAATGTCCACCTCACTGGACTCTTGATTGATAACAATAACATGTGGCATATTGGCAATCAAATGTAAGAAAGTACTAGAGTTACTATTGAGGTGTTGAATCATGGATGGTTGTTACCTGAGAATATTTGTACATTCTTACTGAGGGTGGGAAATGGTGTGATATGTCTTTCACTATGAGGTCATCTCATGTGGATGTTTCAGTCATCTGAGGTGTGATGCAAGCAATGAGGGACCTGAGTTGTGGGAAACCAGATAGAGAGGTTGAGTCTGGTAGGGAAGACTTGTAATCTGGCTTTTACTGTAAATGTGAGAATGTCCTCACAGTCCCAGAGTCAGACCCACCCACTCCAGTGACACTCCTGGTCAGATACAGAGGTCATTCAGATCTGGCAAGTCTGACCAGACCCCGAAACCAGTAGAGTAGGTATCAAGCAGCTTTTTCTTTTGAATCCTAGGAAGTGGGGTTCCGAATCCCTGGCCAATGGGACCTTGCATCTTCTTAGGTCCAGGAACAGGGAGAATCGAGCCAACTCCCTAACATCTTTGTCGTCATACAGCCTACAAACAGAATTAGGTTGTTTCTAGTATAATGTATAATTCCTTGATTACTTGTAGTTACGTTTTCTCTACATACCATATTTGTCCAGTAGGTGGCAGTGGTGGCGCTGCATAGAGGGGAAACTGCTACACGTATTCTTAGAGAGGAGAAAATCGAGAACAGCAGAACGATAGTGAGCTGAAGCTATTTTTAGATTTTCCACACTGAGTAAAAAGTTAAAAAATAACATTAAAGAGCTAGTTAAAAGTATTTTTCCCACCAAACCTACTTCCAAGGAAGGAATAGCAGAGACAAGGGTTGAAATTACGACAAGGAGAGAACTAATTTGGCCTGAAGCTTTCACCTGAGAAATGTCAGTTCTTCAAAACATCTGCTAAATACCTCGGCCATGTTGTGACTGCTAATGGGGTAGAGACCAACCCAGCCAAGATTCCTGCTCTGACGACATGGCCTAGGCCTAATAACATCAAAGATCTTCTGTCTTTCCTTGGATTTGCCAGATATTATGGGAGGTTCATAAAGGACTACCCCAAGATCGCAAGGCCTCTGAATGACCTAACAGCTGGCTATCTGCCATCAAAAAGGAAGTCAGCCTCCTCACATGGCAGCTCAACAAGTCTCTCAAGTGTAGATTTCAGAAGACCGTTTAATGAGAAATGGACATCAGCCTGCAAAGACACATTCAAGACCCTCATTCAAAAGCTCACAACAGCTCCAATTCTTGGGTTTGCTGACCCAAAGAAGCCTTACGTTGTACATACACACGCAAGCACTCATGGCCTTGGTGTGGCCTCATATCAAGAGCAGGAAGGCAAATTCAGAGCAATAGCCTATGCGAGCAGGGGACTCAGCCGCTGTGAACAAAGATGCCCTGCACACAAGCTTGAATATCTCTTTTTAAAGTGGGCTGTCACAGAGACATTTTTTGATTATCTTTAAGGCACAAAATTCACTGTTGTGACAGACACCAACCCACTAGCATATGTACTGTACTGGCGTCTGCCAAGCTTGATGCTGCAGGCCACCGCTCGCTGGCTGCTCTTTCCAGCTTTGATTTTAACATCCAGTATAGAGCTGGAAAGAAGAACCAAGATGCAGATGGTCTCTCAAGGCACATCCTCATGATGGATACCAACCTGACTTCACTTCTCAGGATGAGGATAATCACATTCAGCGCTTCCCTTTTCATTCATTACGGATTTCCAGAGTGGTTGCACAGTGACCAAGGTCGCGACTTTGAATCAGCCCTGATCAAAGACCTCTGTATGCTACTTGGCATTAAAAAAGATGAGGACAGCACCTTACCATCCATGTGGAAATCCCATGGAGCGGTTTAACAGAACACGTCTTGGGATGCTGGGTACGCTGGAAGAGTGCAGCCCCTCGTCCATGTATATAATTGCACTAAAAATGATACTACTGGCTATTCCCCTTATCAGCTGATGTTCGGTTGCCAGCCAAGACTCCCAGTCGACATAGCTTTTGGGCTGAGCCCTGAGGGAAGCAGTAAACTATCCCACTCTGAATGCATCAGTGGTGGTGCTGCATGGAGGGGAAACTGCTACACTGATTCTAAGCTTAGATTCTTTGCTTGTATTTCATGTATGTAGTGAATGCAAAGATAGAAAATAAGAATTTACACTACTACAGTTCATGAATAAGAGTTATATTCCCAGATCTGGTAAAGTTATTGAGAGAGTAATTGAATATTGCCCTGCTCTGCAGTCTATTTTTTTTTTGGATGCATGATTAGAGAGAGAGAGAGAGAGAGAGAGAGAGAGAGTTTCATTGAACAAATTCGCCATTGGACATGCAAGGCAGAAGAGAAGAGGGCGTGACTGATCATCTTGCCTGCAACACTGACTGCTTCTACTCACCATTTCTTTATTGCATCATAAAGATAAGCGTGAGATCTCACCACACTTTAAAAAACATACTACCCGGTTAGATGGACTTTGGGGTATTATTTTGGGGTTATTGCATCAGAGCTCTGCGGTTATTTTATTTTTTGTTTTGGTAGCACTTCAAATTACGGCTCGGTGATAAGATGATAATAGTGGGGTAACAGTGTGATAATAAAGAGGTAATATATAGGTAATAACATGTAATTCCCAAAGTAATAACTAGATAATACATCACAGTAATAAGATTTAATACTGGTATATAAGGTGATAAGAAGGTAACAGATGTAATAACATGCAATTACCAATGTAATAAGTAGTAAAGGGTTCGATAATAGCCATAATGGTAATATAGTTATATTAATATTGTAATAACATGGTAATAATGTGGTAAAGTATGTTGATGTTTTCACAGTATTATAGGCTACTATCAGAGTAATACCTTCAAAATTAGATAAAACTTCTTGGAATTTAAAATTGGTAATTAACATATTATAATGCCGAAATTCATCCACCCTTTATGTTCCAAAGATTTCGCTTTTGTTTCAAGGTAATATTTTACAAATTATATGTTTAATCTTCTGACTTCTTATCTGGAAACACATCTGGTAGTTTCTGTGTAATTTCCATGAATCAGTGCCACAAAATGCAAAACTGCCTGTTTCTATTGTATTACATGGTAATATTAGGATAACAGAGGTGTAGAGATTACCTGGAAATGCTTCTGGTAGTTTTTGTGTAACAACCATGAATCAGTGGTGCAACATGTAAAACTGCCTGTTTCTATTTCATTACATGGTAATATTAGGATAATAGAGGTGCAGAGATTACCGGGAAATGCTTCTGGTAGTTTCCAGGTAAACTCTGCACCTCTGTCATTCTAATATTAGCATGAAATGTGTCTTTTCCGGCATGCACGTAACCCTGTACAATCTGACCAGCAGTTAAACACCTTCAACCATCAAGCACTGGGGACTTGGATCGTCGTAACTCAGTTTATTTGACTTAGAAAGGGTTAAACTGGGAAATTAAACACAAGGACCAGTTGCTTACGTATTGATGAGTCACAAACATTATACTATGATAGTTGTAAAAACAATATAACTACACGTTACTGTAATGAGGTAGTATATACAGTAGCTAACATGTAAGCTGAAATAAAGGAAATACGTAATGTATTGCTATACAGTGTACGTTGTATAATCTATATTGTTTATCTAAATAAAGTAAAATATACTTACATATAGCACAACCCAAGATAATAGTGGCAAACTAGCTTACTGAAGCATACTGTCGGTCTAATATGAGCTATCAATCATCATAAAAAATATACATATTGCACATCAAACTTTTTGACAATAATTAACAAAGATATCATAACAGTATGTCAGCATCTATTTCACATACCGAGAATGCTACCAAAGGCATGGAACATCAAAGATTGATGCAGATAGTATGGAGAGATGATAACACATGAGGCTGTCCTGCTCACATTCAACTTCCTGACTAAATCCCATGGTGCAAAGGTCCTAGAGTTCTTAAAGGAACACACACGCATGTGGAACAGCATAGGCATTTGTTATCATAATAAGTCTGCATGATTTTGCTGTCATCAGGGCAGGGTGGAGGATAAGGATGCTCACTATTATTGAGGATGACTTGAATCACTTTAGATCTTTTATGCTGCCAAAGATGTGTGAGTTTATTCCTGCTCACCTTCTTGCGCCGCCGGCCATAGGTAGCTTCTTTCTCCAGGGAGGGCAAGACGGTTTCACGCAGGTAACCCAGCTTTTCTCGGATCCAGTCAGCTGTTGTTTAAACTTCAGCATGAGGCCGAATCAGCGGGAACTTCTTCAGGACTCTTGGCACATATTTCAGGATTTGTAATCTGAAAGATTTACCACTGTGGCTTTCCGCTGTAAAAACTCTGTTCTTGAAGAATATTCCGTTAAGCAATGTTGTGAGCGTTATGCACTTTCCTGGCTCCCTGGAGGAAACAAACTTCTGCTTGCGCTGCCGGCTCGTGTTCAAGCGATACCTGTAGGTTTTCTCACGGATCTGGAAAGCCATCCAATGATGTTCAGACAGCGGACGGACGTACTGCTGGAAGGTATGGTTGGTAAGCTCCTCCACCGGTAGATGTTCACGGTAAGGATCATCAGGTAACAGCGGCTTCAGGTAGATTCTCCCCATGAGTAATGCTTGTTTGTGTGCACGCTTGATTGTCGCGATCAAACACAGTCCATAGAAGTTACCAATGTTACCAATTACAACGGGTGTGGTTGTTTAGATTTTACAAAAACAGTTTGGTGTTAACCTGCGCAGCATCTTCAACCTGCTGCCATCTTGGCAAACATAGATGCGCACACACACACACACACACACACACACACACACACACACACACACACACACACACACACACATGCACACACACACACACACACACACACACACACACATGCACACACACACACACACACACACACACACACACACACACACACACACACACACACACACACACACACATAGACACACACACACACACACACACATGCACACACACAGACACACACACACACACGCACATAGACACACACACACACACACGCACAGAGACACACACACACACACACACACAAACACAGACACAAACACACACATAATAAAAAGAGCAGCTGATGAGTGTTGGTGTAGAGAGTATATGAGCTGAGTGGTGTCAGTGTTTGTCGACCTCGGAGCAGAATGGCTGCAGTCACAGAGCTCTCCTTCCTGCTGTTTGCTCTCATCAACAACTTCACTATTACTGTTTGTACAACTTCAATAGGTCGGCGATATATTGAAGCGAGACATGGAGAAACAGTGGACCTGCCATGTTTGCAGAGCTGCCAGTGAATGGAGCAGCCACGATGACAACAAACCACGTTCATGTTCCATCCACAGCAAGTAACGAGATTATGCCTGTTTCTATAATAATGCCACAAAATGTCCAAAGCCGCACCACAGATGACAATCAACATTCAATCAACATAAAAACTAATGAACACGATATGACTGTCAACACATGCTACAGGAAACTGCTAAATCCAGCAATCAGAAAAACAGAAAAGTGTTTCAGACAGTTAATAACTCTAGATTAATATTGGACCCTAAAGCTAAGCCAAAAGGTATATTATGTGGACATTTAAACATACGCAGCATCAAGTCAAAAAGTGACCAAGTCCAACATCTTCTTCCTGAATCTAATCTTGATTTTCTTTGCCTGTCTGAAACCTGGCTACATGAATATTCACCCTCAGCAGTTTTATCAGTACCAGTTTATATACAGTCCCCGCTCTCTCTTATCTCTGCTTGTTTCCTCTCCTCTCTGAAAAATGTGTGAAGACACGTCAGCCTCTGTGGTTTTAGACTTGTGTAAAGGATGTTGATTACTGGATAGAGAGCTGATGCTGCAAAGTTTCTTCTGATGATGAGATAAAAAAGTCCTGTTAGATGAAAAAATAAAAAGAGCAGCAGCTGATGAGTGTTGGTGTAGAGCGTATATGAGCTGAGTGGTGTCAGTGTTTGTCGACCTCGGAGCAGAATGGCTGCAGTCACAGAGCTCTCCTTCCTGCTGTTTGCTCTCATCAACTACATCCATGCTCAAGAACACATCATCATCAGAGAGGAAGGAGACTCTTACACCTTCTACCTCCCCGAGAACACCACCTCCTGCCTGATCTCCAGATGTGTTGGTGAGGAGAAGCTTGTCCTGTGGAACACCTCTGACCTCTGGTCCAACAGCTCCTCAGTACCTGAAGACCTGAAACAACGACTTGTCAGCTCGGTGGAAACTTCTTCTTACACCATCCTCCACCTGACCCATTCAGACTCCGGCCGGTACCGAGAGGAGTGTTGGACTGAGGGCAACGTGACGCATGAGAACAACTTTACTATTACTGTTTGTACTACTTCAAGAGATCGGAGAGTTATCAGAGCAAGACCAGGAGAAACAGTGGACCTGCCATGTGAGGGAGCAGCTGATAATCTGGATGTCCAGTGGCTCAAACTGGACTCTAGATATGAGCAAAAAACATGGAGCAGAGTTTTTGGGGACAATACAACATCAGTGATGAACAATGTTAGAAGAAAATACCAAGTGGTGACAAAAACAACAGACTTTACAGAGTACAACTGTCTGGTGATGAACCAACAACGGTGTGTTAGTAGTCAGACTGTAGAGTTGAGACTATGGTTGTATGAGATAATCTACCACTCAGTAGGAGAGAGCGCTGTGTTGCCGTGCTCTATCACTGACTCCACTGATGAACAGCCCCCACGTTGGTCTCAACAGTACTCCACTGACCTAGATCTACACAAACAAACTGTTCCTTCAGTAGACCAAAACTACTCGTTGGTGTTTTCATCTCTAACGTTGAAACACTCAGGTCGGTACATCTGTAAAGCCTCTATGAGAGAGCAACATCATCGGCTGGTTGTGTGTCCCAAATTTGGCCCCCCTGCTGTAGAGCTCTTCTCAGAGGGAGAAGAAGTCACTCTCAGATGCAAGGATTGGGTAAAGGGTCATGGTTGGTTTATCAAGTCACACCGAACAGAGGGAAGAATCTTTAATCTAGATTCTGATCAGAGCATGAGCAGAGTGAGCTGGTACTATAATAATGGGAACCTGGTTATCTCTAATATCTCAGTGGGAGATGCAGGGGAGTACTGGTGTGCAGTTATTGACCAAGATTATAAGTGTGTGTCAAGAGAGAGAACTGTCTTAGTGTACATGGAGCCCTTTGGGATTTACTCCACCTTCTTCAAAGTGCGATGCTCAGTGCTCAGTGTCCTGCTGCTGATGCTCTGTGCTGCTGTAGTCGCTGTGAACCTGAGGACACGGAGAGGAGCTCAGCTTTCACCTCACACACACACTTAATATGGATATATGATCATTTCATCATTGGCTTTAATACAGCCTGGTATACACTGGCTTTAATACAGCCTGGTATACACTGGCTTTAATACAGTCTGGTATACACTGGCTTTAATACAGCCTGGTATACACTGGCTTTAATACAGCCTGGTATACACTGGCTTTAATACAGCCTGGTATACACTGGCTTTAATACAGTCTGGTATACACTGGCTTTAATACAGCCTGGTATACACTGGCTTTAATACAGCCTGGTATACACTGGCTTTAATACAGCCTGGTATACACTGGCTTTAATACAGCCTGGTATACACTGGCTTTAATACAGCCTGGTATACACTGGCTTTAATACAGTCTGGTATACACTGGCTTTAATACAGCCTGGTATACACTGGCTTTAATACAGTCTGGTATACACTGGCTTTAATACAGCCTGGTATACACTGGCTTTAATACAGTCTGGTATACACTGGCTTTAATACAGCCTGGTATACACTGGCTTTAATACACAATACAGCCTGGTATACACTGGCTTTAATACAGCCTAGTATACACTGGCTTTAATACAGCCTGGTATACACTGGCTTTAATACAGCCTGGTATACACTGGCTTTAATACAGCCTGGTATACACTGGCTTTATGTATACTTTAAAACAAGGGATGGGACACATTCATGCAGAGAATGTTAGAAGTGAAGCTTCGATCCTGACAAGGTGGAGATATTCCCTTATAGTCTGTACTAGTATGTTGTGTATATATATATATATATATATATATATATATATATTGATATATTGATATATATAATATATTGAGCTAGTTGGTATTTTCTTGACTGTGTGTGTGTGTCTCTGTGAGTGTGTGTGTGTGTGTGTGTGTTTGTGTGTGTCTGTGTGTGCGTGTCTGTGCATGTGTATGTGTGTGTCTGTGTGTGTTTGTCTGTGTGTGTGTGTGTGTGTGTGTGTGTGTGTGTGTGTGTGTGTGTGTGTGTGTGTGTATGTGTTCCAGATGTTTTATTTTAAATCTAAAGATTATGTGATGTTTTATATTGTATATGAAGTAATATGAATTGTCTTTAATGCATTTATAATAGTTGTATCTTGCAGTGTTGTCAGTGTTATAAACTTGTTATTATATCTTGGTCTATATCTATAATCTATCGTCTGTATAATAAACATTATTAATAAACAGTAAAACTGTTCTGATTGTGATTTCTGATTAATTATTATAAGCAACTTATCTCTGGGTCTGTAAAATGTTTCTTCTGTTAACTTTCAGTAAGTAAAGATTATTTCTAGAGCACATTTAAACACACATTAATCTGACCAAAGAGCTGAATAAAAGAATATTAAAATGTAAATATCAAAACCCAAAAAAGAAGATCCCAACACCAACAACAAACCCAGAATGATAGACATGATGAGACCAGATTGAGAGATTAGAGAGTTATAATGGGTCTTTATCCCAGATATAAAAACAGAAATGGAGGGAGCACATCTGATATGTGAAGGCAGCAGCTTCCACCGTCGTGGAGCAGCAGCTGAAAGGCTCTGTCCATATTTGGCAGTTTGCAGATGATCTGTATCTGTGTTTTATTATAAAGTTAATATAATAAAAGGTGTTCTACTTTGTCTCAGCTACAGCTCTGAGTCTCTCCCTCTGCTCCCGTTTACCTCACCACTGAGTCTCACTTCATGTCCCGCCCACAACACTATCTGGTTGGTAGATGTTAGACGACTATCAGCCAATCATCATTCACCATGACATGCAGCAGCCTCAAGCAGAAGGTTCTCCTACTCTGATGGAGATGATCACTCCCTCACTCACACACACACACACACACACACACATAACCCCCCTCCCTTATCTCTGGATAAAGTGTGAAGACACGTCAGCCTCTGTGGTTTTAGACTCGTGTAAAGTTTCCTCGATGATGAAATAAAGAAGTAATGTTTATTAAAAACAGGAAAAGAGAACCTGCTGATGAGGGTTGTCATGGTGATCTGACTGCCACATCCTGTGTGGAGGTATCAGCCTACACAGGGACGTCTACAGAGAGGCTGTTGCTCTAATCTGGAAAAAAGGCAACTCATCATCATAAATATATATATATATCTATATATATATATACCCTGGTGGACGAGAGGGTCACCTCCCTACGCCTGCGGGTTGTGGGGGGGAAAACTCTGACTGTTGTTTGTGCATATGCACCAAACAAAGGCTCGGAGTATTCAGCCTTTTGGAGACCTTGAGTGGAGTCCTGCATGGGGCTCCAGTGGGGGACTCCATTGTTCTGCTGGGGGACTTAAACGCACACGTGGGCAATGATGGAGACACTCTGTGCTAGTCATGGATTGTCTATAACAAACACCATGTTCCAACATGTTCATAAGAGTACTTGGTACCAGAGCACCCTAGGCCTGTGTGTGTGTATATGTGTGTGTGTGTGTGTCTGCGTGTGTGTGTGTGTGTGTTCCAGATGTTTTATTTTAAATGTTTCTTAGTTCTTATGTGATGTGTTATAATATATATGAAGGAATATGAATTGTCTTTAATGCATTTATAATAGTTTTATCTTGCAGTGTTGTCACTGTTATAAACTTGTTATTGTATCTTGGTCTAAATCACTATTGTCTGTTTAATAAACATTAATAAGCAACACAACTTGTTTTGATTGTGATTTCTGATTACAGTTTTTCTTGATTACTTTGCCCTGCTTAAGGAAACTGGGATCCACTCGGTTTTCATCATCACTGTCTCAGCAGAGCAGAAGACACCTCTTGCAAATGTGTTAACTCTTTCTCATTGGATTGACACATTTGCCTTTTGCAGAACAGTTAACATGGATGTCATTCAAGCACTCCAAACTCCATTGTTTTATCTATAGTAACCAAACAGAAAGCATCTGTTCCTAACTATTAGAAACTACCTACATCAGTATGAAATCACTGAAGCACCTGTTTCACACTCCTTCACACAAATCTTCAATTAGTAATCAGTCTGCAGGGTTGCATGTGGCCCCATCGTCAAGACACAGGAGACTGAGTATCTCTGATCTATCGTCTGTATAATAAACTTTAACAATAAAACTGTTTTTATGGTGATTTCTGATTAATTATTATAAGCAACATATCTCTGTCTGTAAAATGTTTATGTTAACTTTCAGTAAGTAAAGTTTATTTCTAGAGCACATTTAAACACACATTACAGTTTTTCTCAATTGCTTAAACACATTTGCCCACTCTGACATCACATTTTCAAAACAGTTAACACATTTTATTGATTTATTTTGCCTGGAAGCACTTCCAACACGCTTGCATGAAAAATAGGCGTCGGTTGCGTGCGTTTTTTGCGCGGCTCGAGCTGTGCCTGAGACGTGCGTGTGACGCAGGCGGTGTGCACGCTCTAACCTGTTACCATGGGAGCCCGAATATAAACGGACACGCCACACAGCCGGCGTGTAACCGGCCTTAGTAGGTGGTTGGAGAGATTTGTCGTGCTGCCGTTGTACTTTACTTGACCTTTACATATCCTACGAACAGCGAGCCTTATTTAGAACATCTCCAAAGTGTTTCCACACACTGGACTGCAGTGGTGGCTTGATGATCTCTCGCCCGTCAGCTTCTCCTCCGCCATCCGCCATGCTGTGTTACGTCACAGATAGGCAGACTGAATTGAGTAACGTTTATCGCCTTTATCATTAGAGGTGCTAAGAAAAAAACATCCATATAAAGTCTGTGGTGCTTAAATCCAATGCATTATTTCTTAATATCGATACAAACGATTGATTACCTTTTAAAACAATGTTAGATCAATATATGTGGTCCGGAAGGCCAACTTGCCGAGCACAGATCGATGTAGTTGGATCATATAAATCAATACATCGATGTAGTGGATGAATCATTACCCCTAATATATACATACATATATATATATATATATATATATATATATATATATATATATATATATATATATATGTATGTATATATATATATATATATATATATATACATATATATATATATATATATATATATATATATATATATATATATATATATATATATATATATATATATATAT
>NC_041339.1:37675902-37700902 GCF_004354835.1 Perca flavescens | reverse complement strand
AATAATCATATATGTCATGTTTTAGGCCTATTGGCAGACATCCATTAAAATGTAGCCAATGGCATAGAAAGAGTCCACTGAAGTTTCTCAGCTACCACTCTAGTTAGATTTGTGTGGTCCAGGCAGCTTTTCATAAAAAATGGTATTCATTCGCAAGGCTACTTTTACTTTTATACTTTAAGTAAATTTCTAAGCCTGTACTTTGTTACTTTTACTTGAGTAAGGAAGTTAAATCAGTACTTCTACTTTTACCAGAGTTTTTTTTAACACAAATATCTGTACTTCTACTTGAGTACGGGAAGTGAGAACTTTTGCCATCTCTGGTGACGAGTTAGAAAATAGTATTAAGTGAATACATCAAGTCTGTGTTGCTACTCCATGGATAAAAGTATAAAAAAGTGGCACTAGGTTTTAACTGTCTAACCCAGTGGTTCCCAACCTGGGGTCCGGATACCCCCAGGGGGGGCGGCAAAGATCACAGGGGGGGCGCGAGTCTTTATCTGGTTTGAGGTTGAGGTAAAAAAAATTGTTTTGCACATGTTAAACAAATGATGATAAAACACTAGAATATCTAATGTATGCAAAAGTCTGTATGAAAACTATATATTTTGTTGTATCCTCATTTTTCCTGCCGCCACGGCATCACTATTTTATGAATGAAACATGGAGGAGAAACGTAACCGTGCTGATAACTCCTCTGTATCAAAAAAGAAAGTAAGGCTCTATCTCGAGAGTTACCTCAACTTTGGTTTCGGGCGGGGGGGGGGCTCAGCTTTTCTTAGACATGAGTAGGGGGGGCGCCAAGGAAAAAAGGTTGGGAACCACTGGTCTAACCAAATGTATATGCAGAACTTAGTGTTGCGATCTAATTAGTGTTGGAGACCCTGACCCTACTGCGTTGTGCCTATTTTTTTCATTTGTTGCTTCCTTGTATCTCACGTTTTCCCTCGCCAGCCTCGAGTATTGGCACGCCTCAAAGGACGTTGAATGTTTAGCAGGTGAAAAGCAGATCAAAGGTGCAGCAGGGGGGACAAATATGCCGTTATCTGTTTATTCTGCTCACTGGGTGTGATGTAGGACATATCTTTGCTGGGGTGTAATTTATGGCATTTCCATTTCAAGTTAAGATGCCATTTGTTTTTCCCTGCCTTGTCAATTAAATTAATAACTGTCAATTAAATGGGCGTCAAGGAAGTCAGAGTAACACACACACACACACACACACACATCCACAGTTGTATCTGTATTGTAAACGAAAGCATGTAAAGATGACAGTTTGTACTCTCAAGCAACATTTTTCTTGATGTGGCAGACTGTGCAGTATGCTGTTGTTTGGTATAAATCTATAGCCCACCCCTATAAGGGTGGTGATGGCGCAGTGAATATGTAGGAATTGTAAGTCGCTTTGGATGAAAGCGTCAGCTAAATGACATGTAATGTAAAATCTATTTAAGTTCCACTGGAACCACACCTACTGTATATGTAAGCATAGGTGAGCTGAAGGTGTTTTAAGATACACAGATGATTTTGTCATGCTCTGATATTTTTGTCAATTAAAACAAAACTAAACTCTACAATCAGCTCACCAATGCTTACATATTAGTGTGGTTTAAGGCATGGATACCTTACCCGAGTCTGACGAGAGCCGACGGGCCGGGCCGGGTTCGGACAGATATTTAGAAATGATGTTTGGGTTCGGGTCGGGCTCGGTCACATCAGCCTGATAAGACATTTGTTGTAAAATGGTGCTGCGGCCCCTTTAAGAGAGCTCAGTGCGTGTGTGTGTGTGTGTGTGTGTGTGTGTGTGTGTGTGTGTGTAAAGTGGGCAGAAGAGAGACAGAGAAAGAGGAAGCAGACTTGTAGATGCGACTGAAGCAGAGTTGGTGGAATAAGTTTAAGTTTTGTACCCAGTGTGTGCGGTGTCCGATATAAAGCCCAGACTGAAAGCCAAGTTCATTCATCTGCTCACCAGACACGGAATTTGAACCCCGACGTTATTCATTTTCTACTGTCGGCCTGGAGGTAACCAGCCTCCCCTGGTTTTCTGACCTCGGTTGGAAACGAAGCGATCAGGAGAGGCTAACACATTGAACATTTTAACAGCTTAATGTGCGCTTGTTGCCCCGTGTGTGCTGATGCCTCATCTGTTGACATTTCCGAATGCCTTCCTACAGTTGCTTAATAAAAGCTTTCCACACAGAAACGTAGCCTACATGTGTCATTAGTATGAGGAAAAAAGATGAGATTTTAACTGTGTTGTGCTCGGGTCGGGACACAAATTTCTTCATGCCTGTCGGGCTCGGCCCGGGTTTGGTCACGGCTCTGTCGGACGCAGGCCAGCCTCGGACAGAAAAATTCGTCCCACTATCAGAGGCCCAGCTTTTAATTGACTCCTGGTTTTTTATTTGAGGAAATACGGTAATTAGGCAGCTTGATGTCCGAGATGTGGCTTGGACCCAAGTGCAGAAATTTGACAAGGAAACAGCAGTAGAAAAAATAATAATTTAATGAGTGAGTAATCCAGAAAAACAGGAACAAGGAAGGAATGGGGAAAAAATCCGGGAACACAACAGACACAGAAAGCACAGAGTGCCAAGTGTCAGTTATATGGGCATCAAGGAAGTCAGAACACACAAACACACACAGTTGTATCTGTCTTGTAAACAAAAGCATGTAAAGATGAAATTTTGTACTCTCAAGCAACATTCTTCTTGATGTGGCAGACTTTGCAGTATGCTGTTTGGTATAAATCTATTTAAGTTCCACTGGATTCACACCTACTGTATATGTAAGTATAGGTGAGCTGAAGGTGTTTTAAGATACACAGATGATTTTGTCATGCTCTGATATTGTTGTCAATTAAAACAAATCTAAGCTCTACAATCTGCTCACCTATGCTCACATATACGTGTGGTTCCAGTGGCCTTAAATAGATTTTTACCAAACAACAGCATACTGCAAGGTCACATTACCTTACCCAATGTGACAGACTGTTTTGGTCAATTACAGTGATTGTGAAGTCTTAGGTATGGAACAAGCACAACTACCTTCATCTGTTCCATCGATTTATACAACTCAAGTTAGGGGGTGGCTGTAGCTCAGTCTGTAGGGACTTGGGTTGGGAACTGGAGGGTCACTAGTTAAATCCCAGTATGGACCAAAGTACAGAGTGTGGATTGGTAGCTGGAGAGATCCCAGTTCACCTCCTTGAGCAAGGCACTTTACCCCCCTAACTGCTCAGTGTGCTGGTCCAGCACTGGCAGCCCACTCGCTCTGACATCTCTCCATTGGTGTATGAATAGGTCCTGAGCATGTGTGTGTATTACAGGCCTATGTGTAGTGTTGTAATTTCAATAAACAGTCACAGCAGCTGCATTTTTGGTTAAAGACCTTTTTTTTTTTTTTTTTTTTTTTCAATTTTATTTATTGTTTTTCTGTTTAACAAACAAGAAACAGCACAGCAGAACATAAGAAAGCAACCCACCCATAAACAAGAAAAAAACAGACAATAACAATAGAATAACAATTAGGTAGCTAAATGAAAAAGAAAATATTGTAACAAAGTATGCATACATTATACATGTAAAGTTAAAGACCAGATTTGATCGGCAGATTTGGAGGTAGGTTCTTCCATCCCAACAATTGTAAAAAGAATATGGGTCAGCTGGGTTAGTGTATAGCCCACTGCTCTTTCCATTACAGAAGTTATCAATTGGTGTCTGAGATGTGGTTGTAGTAGTTGGAGTTGGAGTTGTGGTAGGTGGAGTTGTAGTTGTAGTAGGTGGAGTTGTAGTTGTAGTAGGTGAAGTTGTAGTTGTGGTAGGGGAATTTGTGGTTGTGGTAGGTGGAGTTGTATTTGTAGTAGGTGGAGTTGTAGTTGTAGTAGGTGGAGTTGTAGTTGTAGTAGGTGAAGTTGTAGTTGTGGTAGGGGAAGTTGTGGGTGTGGTAGGTGGAGTTGTAGTTGTAGTAGGTGGAGTTGTAGTTGTAGTAGGTGGAGTTGTAGTTGTAGTAGGTGAAGTTGTAGTTGTGGTAGGGGAAGTTGTGGGTGTGGTAGGTGGAGTTGTAGTTGTAGTAGGTGGAGTTGTAGTTGTAGTAGGTGGAGTTGTAGTAGGTGGAGTTGTGGTTGTGGTAGGGGAAGTTACAGGATAGTCACAGCAGCTGCATGTTTGGTTAAAGACCAGATTTGATGGGCAGTTTTGGAGGTAGGTTCTCCCATTACCACAATTGTAAAAAGAATGTGGGTCAGCAGGGTTAGTGTATTGCCCATTGCTCTTTCCATTACAGAAGTTATCAATTGGTGTTGAAGTTGTAGTTCTAGTAGTTGGAGTTGGAGTTGTTGTAGTTGGAGTTGTAGTTGTGGTAGGGGCAGTTGTGGTTGTGGTAGGGGGAGTTGTAGTTGTGGTAGGTGGAGTTGTGGTTGTGGTAGGTGGAGTTGTGGTTGTGGTAGGTGGAGTTGTGGTTGTGGTAGGTGAAGTTGTGGGTGTGGTAGGTGGAGTTGTGGGTGTGGTAGGTGGAGTTACAGGATAGTCACAGCAGCTGCATATTGGGTTAAAGACCAGATTTGATGGGCAGTTTTGGAGGTAGGCTATTCCATTGCCACAATTGTAAAAAGAATGTGGGTCAGCAGGGTTGGGGTATAGCCCACTGATCTCTCCATTACAGGTGTTTGGTGGCACTGGAGCTGTATCCGTGAGGCCAGGATAACCTGAAGGAATCAGATCAGAGTCATATTGTGTTAATTGTTCTTTAACTCTGTTTGATCATAATTTAACATCCCTGCTGAGATGTCTAAAGAAAGAACATACATTTGCAAATGTAACAAAGGCAATAAGAGGTGATTACATTAATATGAATGACATTAAATTAAATACACAATAACAACAACCACTGCATGACAGGATAAGATATTTTGAAATTTGGTTACCGAGAACCAGAAGATTTTGCAGGTGGCTGAAAAATGAGTTGCCCTGTTTACATAAGTGTGTACCTTTATTTATCTGCAAGTGCTATTGATTATGTTTGAAGCATGTTATGAACTTACCCAAGCTGGCGATGATCAAACAGAGCCCTTCAAAGTGACAGAGGTTACAAAAAAAACAAAGGTTAGGAGATCAGTTTACCTAAATTAATGGTAATGGTGACACTGTTTCCTGTAAAGAGCTGAATTAAATGAAACAAAAAGTATCTGCATGGCTAGATACCACTGGAGGTAAGTGAGAAAATATGCATTACAATAACTTCCAGTCCAGTGTGCCTTACCTGCAGTTAGAGTGAGTTCGCACATGGTGCCACTATGTAGATAAGCAGAAATAAAATGCATTGTATTAACATGCAGCGGAAAAATATGAACATGACTCAAAAACATATCCTCACCCTAAGCTAATATTATTAATATTATTTTCAAAACTGTTGCCACACAAATTGCATTTCAAGTTGGAAAACTGCACATCTTTCCTGTTAAAAATGGTCTTAGAAAGTAGGTCAGTTTCCTATTCTGTTGTGTGTCTATCAGTGCCACTTAGCACTTAGCACAGTTTGTGGGTTTACTTGGTATTGGAACGCTTATTTTCATACACCTTTGTTTGTGATGTGTTTTTGCCTTTAATATGTAGGCACCCAACTTAAACAATCAATGTTGTCCAAGATAAACACTTAAGTTCTTCATACCACAAACTTTTGGCAGATTATTTGTTTTGTAAAAGAAATGTTTCATAGCAGGATAGTCATTGTTCAGCATAGTTTAAGTATCTGCTTTACAGCTTTAAAGTAATATCATAATATTGGCATGACACAACTGTACCATCACATAGTCAGACCCAAGCTCCTGCTTGAGAAATTAAACCATTTTACAGCACTAATGATATTTTCACTTTATCAGGATGGTGGGTACAGATTCTATCAGTCATTAAACAGCACCTGTAACCATTAAAGAACATAATCAACACTTTAAATACATGAATGTAATCAAAACCGAAAGAAATGAGATAAACTTGAATTAAAACAATTTTAAAAGTATAGGAAGAGGAAAGGACATGGCGCTCAGATCAGGAGTGACTCGACTGAACAGGTTGGTTACTGTATGATTATAATCAATCAAGTTTGATTAATTAATTACCTGCATCATTCAAAAAAAAACTTGTTATGACTGAAAATGATCACATGTACATTATTGGGACCACAAACAATAATAATAACATTAGAAAGCTACAACATAATTAAAAGAGAAAGACTCTGCACAGTGCCTGCTAGTTCACTCCCCCTCTCTAAAATGCATTTAGTATAGCCAGTTAGAGATTGAGCAGGTAGGCTATAGCAATATACATAGCAACAACAAATAATTCACATAAAATGTAGTTTGTGAAAATCTGTAAAAGGGATACTTACAAATATATTGGTGAAAGAAGCGTATTGTTTCTGATGGATGTCTGATGGATGTGTGGCTGAGCAGTTTATAATGACTAGACAGCTGAGGTAGCTGATAAAAAGGGTACAGATAATTACTCCAAGTTCCTGTAGTTCCTGGTCAGTTGGCAATAGAATTCCTTCCATTAAAAAATATTTTTTAAATGTCATCATATGTAAGATGTATTGAATTACAGTAGGCTGACAGCATGTGGTAATTAACTAGGGAGGGGTAATTGCTGCATTGTTGCATGGAATTGTTGCAATGTCCTAATTATACTCTATAACTTGGTACAAATCAGATCAGAGTCAAAGATTAGGCAAAGTATGTAGCTAATGTACAGTTCAGGCCAAAAGTTTGGACACACCTTCTCATTCATTGTGTTTCTTTATTTTCATGACTGATCAATACTAGCTCACTCACAAACAAGACTTTTATATTGAATGACTTTTTTAAGACCAATACTTTGGACTTTCTGTTGTTGACGGAAACCTGGTTGAAACCAGGTGATGACGGCGCCTTCGTAGCTCCTCCCCCCCAGCTGTTCTTTCCTCAACTCCCCGCGAGCGTCAGGTTGAGGTGGTGGGCTGGCCACTCTCTTCAAAGTGGTGTACAGATGCAGATTATTACCTGCATCCTGTTATAACAGTTTCGAACTTCAGCTGTTTGTGGCTGATCTGGACTCTCCTGTGTTGTGTGCAGTTATTTATCGCCCACCAAAACTCAACAAGGATTTTATATGTGAGTTTTCTGAGTTTTCACAAGCTCCTGGTTTGTGGGGACTTCAATATCCATGTGTGTTGTCCCTCAAACCCACTTGCTCATGATTTTAAAACTCTTTTAAACTTATTTGGTCTTAATCAATTTGTGGAAGGGCCGACACATCATCTTGGCCACACCCTGGATCTCATCATCTCATATGGGCTTTCTGTTTCACTCAGTGAAATAACAGAAACTGGTATTCCAGATCACTTCCCCATCAGGTTTGAGATTAGTGTTCCACCACCTGCTAGTAGGCCTATATCCTCAGATTCTAGGCGCCGCTGCATCACCTCCTCTTCATCTGGAGAGTTTGCTTCTGCTTTTGTGGGCTCACAGTTTTATGCAGAGAATGGTCTGGTATCTCCCTCTTCCCCAGATAACATTCTCTCTGTATTTCACTCCACATGCACTGAAATCTTAGACTCTATTGCCCCTGCTCGGACTAAAACTATTAAACCTAAGGCGGACCCTTGGCTAAATGACACCACAAGGGCCCTTAGGCAACACTGCAGAAAAGCTGAACGTAGGTGGAAGAAGGACAATTTGCATGTATCTCTGGGTTCATTAAGGGACAGTCTAGCAGCATACCAGAAGGCTGTGAAGGTGGCGAAGATGCAGCATCTCTCATCCATCATAGCTAACAGTTGCCATGAACCCAGAGTGTTATTTAATGTGATAAACTCTGTTGTAAATCCATGCACCTCTGCTCCGACAGATGTTTCAAACAGTACATGTGAGAAATTTCTCTGTTATTTTACTGACAAAGTTGCATCTGTCAGGCAAAACGCCAGTACTAACTTCAATGTATCTAGGCCTGCTGCTCCTGTGCACTCTGCTGTGTTTGGGGAATTTAAGCCAGTTTCTCTGACATTGCTAACCGAGGTAGTGCAACACATGAAACCGACCAACTGTCCTTTAGACATTGTTCCTGCCAGGATAGTGAAGGAGGTTTTTAACAGCACCATTGGGTTAAGTCTTCTTACTTTTTTTAATTCCAGTCTTACTTTAGGTTCTGTCCCAGCTGCCTTTAAACATGCTGTGGTCAGGCCCCTACTTAAGAAGCCTAATCTTGACCCTAAAGTGTTGTCCAATTTCAGACCAGTCTCTCATCTGTCTTTTCTGTCAAAGGTTTTGGAAAAAGTTGTTTTTATACAGTTACAAGCCTTTTTGCAACAGAACTTTGTTTTTGAAAAATTTCAATCTGGTTTCAGATCACGTCATAGCACTGAGTCTGCACTACTTAAAGTGAACAATGATATCGCCTTATCTGTAGATGCCGGGAATCCTGCTGTTTTGGTGCTTTTGGACCTCACGGCGGCATTTGATACAGTGGATCATGCAGTCCTCCTCTCTCGCCTTGAGCATGGTGTAGGCATCCGAGGCTCTGTACTTACATGGTTTAGATCCTATTTGGCAAATAGAAGCTTCTCTGTCATGATTGGTGACTTATCCTCGTCAACTGCTCCTCTCTCCTGTGGGGTACCCCAGGGTTCTATTCTTGGCCCCATCCTGTTTTCCTTATATATGTTGCCTTTAGGGGCTATTATAAGAAAACACAACCTGTCTTTTCATTGTTATGCAGATGATTTACAAATTTATTTACCTATGAAACTGAATGACTGGCTGTATTAATGATATTAAGTTGTGGCTTTCACAAAACTTTCTTCATTTGAATGAAGCTAAAGCTGAGTGTATCATCTTCAGTACTTCAGATATGCCAGACGGTCCAGCTTTGAGTTTGGGAGCCCTGGCTTCATACCTTAAGCCTGCTGTCAAAAATTTGGGGGTTACTTTTGATTGCAACATGAAATTTGATAAGCAAATCAGCAATGTTGTTAGAATGAGTTTTTTCCAGCTTCGTCTCCTGGCTAAAGTTAAGCCCTTCCTTAACAGGCATGATCTAGAAAAGGCGATTCATGCCTTTATTAGTTCAAGGTTGGATTACTGTAATGCTCTTTATGTTGGTCTGAATCAGACCTCCATCTCACGACTCCAACTTGTACAGAATGCTGCTGCTCGCTTTTCAACAAATACGTCTAGACGCGCACACATCACTCCTGTTATCTATACCCTACATTGGCTCCCTGTGCGTTTTAGAATCGATTTCAAGATTTTATTGTTTCTATATGTCATTCTTTTTCGTATGATATGTTATATGATGTGTGTTTTAGTCTTGGTTTCTGATGTGAAGCAATTTGGATACCTGTTGGTGACTGTAAAGTGCTATATAAATAAATGTTGATTGATTGATTGATTGATGACTACATTGTAGATTCTCACTGAAGGCATCAAAACTATGAATGAACACATATGGAATTATGTACTTAACAAAAAAGTGTGAAATAACTGAAAACATGTCTTATATTTTAGATTCTTCAAAGTAGCCACCCTTTGCTTTTTTTGATAACTCTGCAAACCCTTGGTGTTCTCTCAATGAGCTTCATGAGGTAGTCACCTGAAATGGTTTTACCTTCACAGGTGTGCTTTGTCAGGGTTCATTAGTGGAATTATTTCCCTTATTAATAAAAAAGCAAAGGGTGGCTACTTTGAAGAATCTAAAATATAAGACATGTTTTCAGTTATTTCACACTTTTTTGTTAAGTACATAATTCCATATGTGTTCATTCATAGTTTTGATGCCTTCAGTGAGAATCTACAATGTAAATAGTAATGAAAATAAAAAGGAAACGCATTGAATGAGAAGGTGTGTCCAAACTTTTGGCCTGTACGTATGTAGGTTAAGAACAACATAACAGAGGCACACAACACAACGGTCTAACTTTGTTTTTATACCTCCGGGTCTGGAACAGCATGACTGGAGGCATTATGTTTTGGGGGTTTATCCATCCGTCCATCCGTCCATTCGTCCATCCATCTGTCCATCCCATTCTCGTGAATGTGATATCTAAATAACGCCTTGAGGGATTTACTTCAAATTTGGCACAAACGTCCACTTAGACTCATGGATGAACTGAATACATTTTGGTGGTCGTAGGTCAATGCCACTATGACCTCACAAAACATGTTTTTGGCCATGACTCAAGTGTTCCTACCTTAATTATGACATAATTTCACATAACAACAAGTGTCTTATAGGAAAAGATGATGAAGTGATGACACTTCATATCCAGAAGATCAAAGGTCAACCTCACTGTGACACAATGTTCTACAAAAATGTGTGTCTGGCCTTTATCGAGCATCATAACTCTGGAACAGAAGGGGAAATTGTAATCATATGTAGTATTTTATCGGATACTGAATTGGTGACACTAATCTTAAAACTGTGGTGATTGTATAGATCTCCTGTGCTACCGGGTTAAGATGTGCACTCAAAAAAATAATTCATTGGATGAACATGATTTTATCATGCCACCTATATTCCATCTTAACAAACCAAGTTAAGTCAACTAACCATCATCATGTTATTTCAACACAGCATACATGTGTTGGTTAAAGATAATATCAGTATTTGCATTCAACTAATTTACATCTTGTTGAATATATATATATATATATGTTTGTTCTTAGTTAATTTAGTTGAATCAATTTGAGTGTATTCTACATTGGTCAAATACTTCAGTAGAACAAAATTCCACCTTGACAAATCAACTCTTATAAGGTTTGCCAGTTATAGTAATGTCAGTGTTGTTGAATGAAGTGATGTCAATCTTGCTGGTTTAATTAGTGTTGTTTTCATTCTTAAGACAAGAATGTATTGTATAAGACCAAACATGCATACAAAATTACAACATGCAAATCCATTTTAAATTTTTATTTATGCAACATTGGGCTTTATAAAACATGTTTCCTGCATTACCCACGTAGCCAGTAGTCTTCTGTTACACTCACTGTCAAACTAGATAAAAGAAAGTTCTGTGGCATTCATTGTTTGTGTATGATCACAAAAAGTTTAACCTGAGCCTCATGCAACAATGATAGCAATACTATCACATCCAGTACAAGGATAGTACAGCTGTTAAAACATAATAAAATGCAACACACACTGGTAACAACATACTGGTATGGGATCAGTACTTGGTCAATTCAGATACCCAAACTTGTGTATCAGCCAATACCAAGGTCAAGGTAACTTTATTTATACCCGAAGGTAGATTTGGCTTACAACTTTCCACTGTAAGCCAAATCTACTTTCGGGTATAAATAAAATTACCTTGACTTTGACCTTGGTATTGGCTGATACACAAGTTTGGGTATCTGAATCGGCAAGAAAAAAAGATTGTGTCAGAACATTTCTAAACTTTATTACAGATGGAATACTCGACACGCTACGCGAGCTTCGCCCGCCCGCTATCGATACCAGCGATGTTGCATCTGGCCGGTAGTGACATCATCAGCTACGCTAGCCGGCCACCTGTTCCATCCATCCTGCTTGCAAGTGTCCGCTCATTAGACAACAAACTGGTCTACATCCAACGTCAACGAAACTCCCAACGCGAGTTCAGAGACTGCTGTGTTTTTGTTGTTGTGGAAATGTTGCTGTACTGGACTATCCAGCTACCAGGTCTGCTGCTCTGTCACCGGGTAAGACTAGTGGAGGTGGGCTGTGTTAACGCGGACTGCCTGGTGCAGAAATTGGGTGCTTTTATCCAACTAACTGCTAACTGCTGGTTGTTTTTATATACTTTAAATGTGTAACACCACTTGAGCCACAGTGAAACGTTGTTTTTTGTCTATGGTTGAAATGACAATAAAACACACTTGTTGAGTTGATCGTCTCACTGTCTGTCTGTAAAAGGTAGGCGTGGCTCGGGAGTAGAGCTAAAGCTGCGAAGCAAGTTCATTCTGGCTTTTCTCAGCCTAGAAGCCATGTAGACAAGAACCAGTTAGATATGAATTACCAGTAAATTTGATCAATTCCTTTTTTAATTTTCAAAAGATAGCAAGCTCTTATAATACTTATACTCATATTTTAACCCATATATCCGAAGAATACTGATAATATGAGCTATTACAACTACTATTTCTAGTCATAGTTACATTATCTTTATTGTTACTATAATGTCCACTGTTCATCATACACCCAACCTGGCATCGGCAAACACCCGTCCAAGAGCCTTGCTCTGTACGAGGTTTCTGCCCAAAAGGAAGTTTTTTCTCACCACTAAAGGTTACTACCTAAAAGGAAGTTTTTTTCTCACCACTCAAGGTTACTACCTAAAAATAAGTTTTTTTCTCACCACTAAAGGTTACTACCTAAAAGGAAGTTTTTCCGCGCTACTGTTGCACTAAATGCTTGCTCTTGGTGGAATTATTGGAATTGTTGGTTCTTTGTAAATTATAGAATGTGGTCTAGACCTACTCTACTCCATCCTATGGTCCTGAATATGATTATATACCTCTTTAACTAACAAACTACTAACTCATTATGGCCAGCAGAACGTGCTCTAATCTGCTCTACGGAGAAACAACAGGTCTTTTTTTTGTGGCCGGAAGTTTTTTCAGTCCAAGCATTACCATTGCTAATAGCCCCATACCAGAGCTGACCTAGTTTCAGTTTTATTGTCTAGTGAATACTGGCTTAGCATAGTGTCATCATCACTACTATTAGTTACACCTGAGTTTCCTGATATGACTGAAATAATTACTGCGTGTTGTTTGTAAATGAAGAATGTGTTTGAGAAAAAAGAATGTTTAATAATTCCCTTACTACTAACTAGCTTTGCCCTCAACCTGCCTGTGCTCGCCCTAAAAAACTTATTTTTAACTGGCTGTGTTTGTGTGACATCACTGAGTAAAATATAAAACTTATGAGTAAGAAATTCTATTTAAAAATGTTCTAAAAATGCAGCTGGCTAAACAAACCTGTTTAATTAGGAAGCTTTCATACATCGTGTGTGTGTATTTTCCAGGGAAATGTGTGCTTTTGGTACAAAGCGAAAAATAAATTATGGGAATTTGGCTTTACCTCCTTTCCCTAACAAGGGTTTGACAACACTTTGGAAACAATATCAGCATAACATAACATAACAACATTGGCACTTACTGAACATTTACATTTTTTTAAACACTGTTGTGTCTTTAGTAGCGATGCTGTGATGTTGTATGAAAAGGAATCCGCTGACACTGTTCTTGATTATAAAAGTTTTATTACATGAAAGAATTCAGCATCAAGTTACAAGTTTCAGCAGGAGCTCAGAGAGCGACAGTTTCCGATTTCTCTGAATAGTCTCTCTGCCTTTTTTGTGAGGATACAGGATATATCTATAATTTGTGTATCATATGGGGGTTGGAACAATAGTTTGACCACTGGCATTGGCCCTTGTCCAACAAAGACCTCTCTACAACACACTACTCACAAACACACACAGACACAAGCAAGCATGTCAATATAGTGATAACCTACATTTTGCCAAAATATACACTTAATGCCTTTTGTCATGGCGGTGGTGGTGATGGCGCAGTGGATATGACACATGCCTTTGGTGTGGGAGATCTGTGTTCGATTCCCACTGCGATACATCAACCAATGTTTCCCTGAGCAAGACACTTAACCCCTAGTTGCTCCAGAGGCATGTGACCTCTGATCTATAGCAATTGTGAGTCGCTTTGGATAAAAGCGTCCGCTAAATAACATGTAATGTAAAAAAATGTAATGTAAGTAAATTTCTAAGCCTGTACTTTGTTACTTTTACTTGAGTAAGGAAGTTAAATCAGTACTTCTACTTTTAGAGTATTTTTTAACACAAATATCTGTACTTCTACTTGAGTACGGGAAGTGAGAACTTTTGCCATCTCTGGTGACAAGTTAGAAAATAGTATTAAGTGAATACATCAAGTCTGTGTTGCTACTCCATGGATAAAAGTATAAAAAAGTTGCACTAGGTTTTAACTGTCTAACCAAATGTATATGCAGAACTTAGTGTTGCGATCTAATTAGTGTTGGAGACCCTGACCCTACTGCGTTGTGCCTATTTTTTTCATTTGTTGCTTCCTTGTATCTCACGTTTTCCCTCGCCAGCCTCGAGTATTGGCACGCCTCAAAGGACGTTGAATGTTTAGCAGGTGAAAAGCAGATCAAAGGTGCAGCGGGGGGGGACAAATATGCCGTTATCTGTTTATTCTGCTCACTGGGTGTGATGTAGGACATATCTTTGCTGGGGTGTAATTTATGGCATTTCCGTTTCAAGTTAAGATGCCATTTGTTGTTCCCTGCCTTGTCAATTAAATGGGCGTCAAGGAAGTCAGAGTAACACACACACACACACACACACACACACACACACACATTAAATAAAATGCAGTAACGAGTTATTTGGAGCAAATTGTCATCACTCAAATGTGGTGAGAGTGCTTTTCAGTGTTCGTAGATTTTGTTCTTAGCTAAGAACAAATCCAAGATAAGAAAACATTAGTGAATGTCAGAATCTTCGCAAAAAAAGTGCGTAAGTGGGGTTTAAGAACACATTTCTTCGTAAGAACGGTTGGTGAATGAGGCCCATTGAGAGTAACTCAGTAGTTGTAACAACATGTTTGTAGTTAAAAACATGTTTAAACGTTACGTTTATGTATGAGGACGGTAAACCCTCCTGTGGGTTGTATTTCCTGTACCGGAAATATGGCTCGTATCAGGGTCCTGAATATGATTAGATACCTCTCTAACTAATGAACTACTAACTCATTATGGCCAGCAGAACATGCTCTAATCTGCTCTACGGAGAGACAACAGGTCTTGTTTTAGTGGCCGAAAGTTTTTTCAGTCCAAGCAGGAAGTGCACAGGTGTAATTAATAGCATTGCTAATAGCCCCATACTGGCCTAGTTTCAGTGTTATTTTCTAGTGAATACTGGCTTAGCATACTGTCATCATCACTACTATTAGTTACACCTGTGAGTTTCCTGATATGACAGAAATGATTACTGCGTGTTGTTTGTAAATTAAAACGTGGCCAGCAGATGTGTTTTTATTTTTTAAATGTTCAATAATATCCCTTACTACTAACTAGCTTTGCCCTCAACCTGCCTGTGTTCCCCCTAAACAACTTTTTTTTAACCGGCTGTGTTTCTCTGACATCACTGAGCGAAATATAAAACTTATGAGTAAGAAATGATATTTAAAAATGTTGTAAAAATGCAGCTGGCTAATCAAACATGTTTACCGTATTTCCTCAAATAAAAGCTGTGGCCTTTATTTACCTGAACAGCAGAAGGTACCAGGCTTTTATTAGAGGCAGGCCTTTATTAGGGCCCGAGCGCCAACAGCGGCGAAGGCCCTATTGAAACTGAAGGAATTATTATTTTCTGCAAAGTAATTGGCTTTTTGAGGGGCTTATCATTTTTAAAAACTCACCAAATTTGGCGGTAGCATCAAGTCTGGTGAAAGTGTACGTATTTGAAGGGTTTCGCGAATAGGCGCACAAAAATGGCTCGCTAGCGCCCCCTAGAAAGTTAAAAGAATTGAGCCCCTGCAGTGCGTTTAACGTAGACTCACGAAACTTGGTAAACATATGTAACATGTCAAGATGTACAATAAACGTCATTAGAGCCATACCCTAAACCCAACAGGAAGTCCGCCATTTTGAATTCAAAGTTCGAAATTAGTGCGATTTTGGCCATTTCCACATGTCGTACTTTAACGAACTCCTCCTAGAGATTTCATCCGATCAACTTCAGACTCGGTCTGTGCCATCTTAAGAAGTTATAGATGAAAAGTTGTCAAAAGAAAAACTTTTCGTCATAGGGTGTGGCCGTGGCGGGGCGGCCATTTTGTGCATTTTGCCGCCGAAACAGGAAGTGGGTGTAACTCGAGAGTACGTTGTCCAACTGGGTTGAAACTTTTCAGGATTCATAAGAGTCCAACCCTGATAGGCGGCTGCATATATGAAAAAAAAAGCACCTAAGCCTAAAAAAATTCTAACAAAAGGTTTCTCAGCTGTTTTTTGTAGTATTAGGTGTCCTTAAGAACATACTAAAAGTTTACCAAAGTTTGACCACTATAAAAGTGTAATTTTCAAGATGGCGTCCAAGATTCGCAGGAAGCCCTCAAAATATCCTAACTCCTTCATTATTTGACCTAGCGAAGTAATATGAATCCATTGGACTTGTTTAAATTGCACTGACATGATGACGTACTTGGAATACATTTTGTGAGATTACTGTAAGGTTTTATCGTTTTGCTTTTTGGTTCCGATTCTGGAATCGTTGAACTCGGCGGGGAGTTCCCTTTTCATTGACGATTTGCAGTGTGTGAGTGCCGCGCAAATGCATGGTCGCAAGGAGCGGTGTCCGCCGGCAACCCCCAACACGCACAGAGGCGCGAGGGCCTGTCCATTGCTGCTCGCAGCTTTAATTTCTAATTCCATCTGTTTGATAAGTATAATTATTTTAAATAAACTGTTTTAAATAAAAAAAAAAAAACATAGCGTTCCAGTAGATAGAGATCATTCATTTTTTAAGAAACCTTTGCAAAAATATCACCATATACAACAACAACAACCAGAAAGGCGACAAAGCAATTTGGTCAGAATGAATCAAACACCCCCACTGGTCAGTTTGAACCCTGTAAATGTACCGGGTATTTATTTCAAATACAGGTACTACGATATTGCTGGTAGATTACAATAAGAGCATCCAGTAGTTACACCAGTATCTGATTAACGTTACAGATGCTAGCTAGCTAGCTTGGTTTCTAGCTCCAGGGAACGTGTTTCCTCCCACCTCCAGCTAGCTAGCCGTGCTCTGCTCTGATTGGCTAATCTTGTCAGCTTATCCTTCCGTTTCTTCCAGTATCGGATTCTCCTGGGGTCAATGTCGAAACGTCTCGCAGCTTTTTCACCCAAGTTTTTCCTCTGCATACTTTAAAACTCTTTTCGTTTTGTTGTTGAAAAGTCCATCACTAGCACCAGAGTCTGTCTGTCTTTCTCTGCTAGCACTAAATGAGCCCCGTGTTACATCCAATGTAGCTACTGCCATCTACTGGCACCTGTACGTTACTGCACACTACACTTGGCTGAGTTACACATACAGCCGCATTAATACCGGTAGGACAATAATCCAGAAAAACAAAGTGTGAAAAAAAGCATGAATATATTGTTGAATATGTTAAATTAAAAAGGTAGACATATACATTACAATGAATTTTATTTTGACTTAATGTTATATGAAAGGCATTTAGGAGATTATCCACACTATTTTTTCCCCGGCCTTAATTTGAGACCGGCCTTTATTTGTCCGTGTTGACCATGCCCCCCGCCACTATCAGAGGCCCGGCTTTTAATTGACTCCTGGTTTTTTATTTGAGGAAATACGGTAATTAGGCAGCTTGATGTCCGAGATGTGGCTTGGACCCAAGTGCAGAAATTTGACAAGGAAACAGCAGTAGAAAAAATAATAATTTAATGAGTGAGTAATCCAGAAAAACAGGAACAAGGAAGGAATGGGGAAAAAATCCGGGAACACAACAGACACAGAAAGCACAGAGTGCCAAGTGTCAGTTATATGGGCATCAAGGAAGTCAGAACACACAAACACACAGTTGTATCTGTCTTGTAAACAAAAGCATGTAAAGATGAAATTTTGTACTCTCAAGCAACATTCTTCTTGATGTGGCAGACTTTGCAGTATGCTGTTTGGTATAAATCTATTTAAGTTCCACTGGATTCACACCTACTGTATATGTAAGTATAGGTGAGCTGAAGGTGTTTTAAGATACACAGATGATTTTGTCATGCTCTGATATTGTTGTCAATTAAAACAAATCTAAGCTCTACAATCTGCTCACCTATGCTCACATATACGTGTGGTTCCAGTGGCCTTAAATAGATTTTTACCAAACAGCATACTGCAAAGTCACATTACCTTACCCAATGTGACGGACTGTTTGGGTCAATTACGGTGATTGTGAAGTCTTAGGTATGGAACAAGCACAACTACCTTCATCTGCTCCATTGTTTTATACAACTAATTTGCAATCTGAAAAAAGTATGGCTGAGGTGTTGTCACCAAGAAGAAGCAGGGGGATGTCTAATTTCATAGGCACAATATACATTTACATTTGCACTGCCCACTCAGCAATAAACCTGATGATTAGAGAAGACTACAGGCAAACTCTCTCTCTATTGGTGCCTGACTCACTGTTATTAAAGCTGCTACTTATTTTGCTTATTGGTCTTATTGGTCAGTAGTTAAATGACAGCGAACAGCAGTGTTGGTTGCTATGGTGCTCATAGGGCTCAGTAAGGGAGTGGAGACAACATCTTTGACAGGTCAAAAAGTTATTCTATTGAGATTATACATCTCAAATTCCTTCTTTAATTCAATTACTGTGAGTCCAATCTGCTAAATATTGTTATCACCGGAGAGAAAAATCTCGAAGTCAAACACGTTGATTTAGTCATTGGTTTCAATTATATGTGACACAGAGCAGGTTAGAAAAATGGCACTGTCTGCCTCCTTCCAGAAATGTCTTGTCTTACTGTGTTGTTCGTAGAGAGATATATATACACAGTTCATCTTACAATGCAGTAAGTGGCTCAGAAGTCAAGTCAGCTTTACTGTCAGATGTGCTATACATGCATGACATACGGCACAAATGAAATTTCAGTCCTCTCGGACCCCGGTGCAAAATGCAATTAAAATAAATAAGTTTCGATAAATAGAAAAGACAATTTAACGTTATATAAAAAAATCAAGGGCACTGACTGGAGAACCTAGTACATGTTTTTAGATGGTGGGGGAAACCGGAGCACCCGGAGGAAACCCACGCAAACATGGGGAGACTAAATTAGTAAAACAGTAAACTAATCCTAGAACAAACAAAAAAAACGAAAAATTGAACTTCCTGTAATCTCCAGCCCAAACTTAAACAATAAACTAAAGCAACGAAACTCCAGCACCTACATGTGCATGGAGGTCGGGAAAAGAACAAACCTGCTTGTTGTGGAAGAAAGAACGGTGAGGAGAAAACTCCAAGTGTGCTCTCTCTGTGCTCTCCACTCTCTGCCTTCTTATCACCTCCCCCACGCTACCTGAGCACTGATCACTCTCAGGTGTGCAACGGGCAGAGGGAGGAGGGCAGAATGGGAAACAGAGAGAGAGAGAGAGAGAGAGAGAGAGAGAGAGAGAGAGAGAGAGAGAGAGAGAGAGAGAAAACAAGACACATACAAGAGGCACATGTAACATTTACATCCAGAAATCTGTACTTTAACAGGGAGTTCTTGTGGATGGATTGAATAATCTTGTGAATTTACCAAAGCAAACCGTATGGAAACAGCAGTTTTCATTTAAATGATGTAATTCTAAGGTATTTTGCAATATTTTTCAGTGTTTGTACAGATTTATACATTTGTTTAACATTCTAAATATGTTTTTTGATTACAATTCTTTTTAATTCTACAGTAGTTGGACTGTGAAAATACAGAAAATGTACAGTAGATATCTGTATTTTAAAAAGAAATTATTTGTAGAATAACTTTTTTCGGTAATTTCACGGCAAGTGTTTGGCAACTTTTTCTTTATATTAAATGTAAGGTTTAAGTGTAAAAAAACAGAAAGATGCCTCAATTTTACACACCGTAAAATTATGTTTTTCTTTTGTCTTTTTACATAAAATTCAATGTAATTTAACTTTCAAGACCATTAAGCAATGGAGTTATCCTGTTAAACAACTATATTATCTCATTATATCAATTTACAGACTAAAACCTTAATTTAAATATTTTTCTGTATTTTTATGGCATTAACACTAATGTAGAAAAAAGGAAAAAATCTGTAAAATTATACAGTGAATTCCAGTGAAATAACTTCTTTTTTTTACAGTGTACGCTCCCAGAATGCAGAGCTACTTGTGGTTCTTAGAGTGTCTAAAAGTAAAATGGGGGCCAGAGCCTTCAGCTATCAGGGTCCCCTCCCAGTCTGGGTTCGGGGGGCAGACACCGTCACCACTTTTAAGAGTAAAGTTAAAACTCTCCTCTTCAATAAATCTTATAGTTAGGGAGTGAGGAGTTGCAGCCTCCGCTTAGCCTGGCCCACCTGCTTCTCTTCATAGTCGTCAGATTCATCTACCATATAATCAATAATATAATAAAAGTAGAGGGAGGCAGGCCAGTACAGCCTGATCCGGTTGGGGAGAGTTCTAGCCAGACCAGGCTCCTCTCCTAAACCTGTCTCTCTTATTTATGCTGTTATAGTTTTATACTGCCGGGGAAGTTCCTTCCTTCCTGTGACACACTGAGCTGCTCTCTCCTCTCTCTTTCAATTTGTGTGCATACTTGTCCCAGAAATGCTCGTTACTAACATAGCTCTGGTGAGTTCACTTCACGAAATCCTTATGGTTTTTTTTCGCCTAGCATATTACCTTGGAGAACGTTGGCACCAAGATCTTGGTTGCAGCTGTTGCTGTGGTCCTGCTGCGTCCTGCTGTGCCCTGCTATGACATGAACTACTATGACTACCATTTGTAGTCATTTTTCCATTATCTTTATTGTGACTATTATTGCAACTGTTCATCAGATCTCCAACAGGCACCTACAGACACCGCCTAACAAGAGCCTGGGTCTGTCCCAGGTTTCTTCCTAAAAGGGAGTTTTTCCTCGCTACTGTTGCACTGAGGCAGCATGGTGGCTCAGTGGTTAGCACTTCTACCAAACAGTACGAAGGTTCTCGGTTCAAACCCAGGTCGTCCCAGCCCTTTCTGTGTGGAGTTTGCCCGTGCTTGCGTGGGTTTCCTCCGGGTGCTCCAGTTTCTTCCCACCCTAAAGACATGCATGCAACTAGAACTATAGTTGAAAATTAGACGACTGATGCTTTTATCCAAGGCGACTAGGCATGTGACATATCCACTGCACCATCACCACCCCATGTAAATAAATACATCTTTACCAAATGCTTGTTCTTGGGGGAATTATTAGAATTGTTGGAGCTTTGTAAACTATAGAGTGTGGACTAGATCTACTCTATCTGTAAATTGTCTCAAGATAACTCTTGTTATGATTTCAAACTATAAATAAAATGTAATTTAATTTAATTTAATTTTAAAGTTGCTCTATGCTACCATCTTGTGGTCATATTTGATATTACATCTGCATTACATACTTGGAACTACAGCCTGAATACTGAGGGTTTAAACACATGTAGCCACACATTTCATTCATACATCATATAGAACTTTCTGCATATTCAATGAATGAATATTTGTTAACCCTCGTATTGTCTTCCCATCGACCTTTGCACCTGTTTTGCTGTTTACAAAGTTTGAGAACTATCTTCAATGTAAAGAAGAACAAGAAGTCCTTGAAGTGATGGCATGGCCCCCACAGAGCCCTGGTCTCAGCATCGTAGAGTCTGTCTGGGGTAACATGAAGAGACAGAAGGATTTGAGGAAGCCTACATCCACAGAAGATCTGTGGTTAGTTCTCCAAGATGTTTGGAACAACCTACCAGCCGAGCTCCTTCAAAAACTGTGTGCAAGTGTACCTAGAAGAACTGATGCTGTCTTGAAGGCAAAGGGTGGTCACACCAAATATTAATTTGATTTAGATTTCTCTTTTGTTTATTCACTGCATTTTGTTAATTGATGAAAATAAACTATTAACACTTCCATTTTTGAAAGCATTCTTAGTTTACAGCATTTTTTCATACCTGCCTAAAACTTTTGCAAAGTATATGCACAGTATGTATATATATATATATATATATATATCCATCCATCCATCCATCTTCGTCCGCTTATCCGGTGTCGGGTCGCGGGGGGAGCAGCTCCAGCAGGGGACCCCAAACTTCCCTTTCCCGAGCAACATTAACCAGCTCCGACTGGGGGATCCCGAGGCGTTCCCAGGCCAGGTTGGAGATATAATCCCTCCACCTAGTCCTGGGTCTTCCCCGAGGCCTCCTCCCAGCTGGACGTGCCTGGAACACCTCCCTAGGGAGGCGCCCAGGGGGCATCCTTACCAGATGCCCGAACCACCTCAACTGGCTCCTTTCGACGCAAAGAGCAGCGGCTCTCTCCCGAGCTCCTCACGGATGACTGAGCTTCTCACCCTATCTCTAAGGGAGACGCCAGCCACCCTCCTGAGGAAACCCATTTCAGCCGCTTGTACCCTGGATCTCGTTCTTTCGGTCATGACCCAGCCTTCATGACCATAGGTGAGGGTAGGAACGAAAACTGACCGGTAGATCGAGAGCTTTGCCTTCTGGCTAAGCTCTCTTTTCGTCCTAACAGTGCGATAGATTGAATGCAATACCGCACCCGCTGCGCCCGATTCTCCGACCAATCTCCTGCTCCATTGTCCCCTCACTCGCGAACACAACCCCAAGGTACTTGAACTCCTTCACTTGGGGTAAGGACTCATTCCCTACCTGGAGAAGGCATTCCATCGGTTTCCTGCTGAGAACCATGGTCTCAGATTTAGAGGTGCTGATCCTCATCCCAACCTTCACACACTCGGTTGCGAACCGATCCAGTGAGTGCTGAAGGTCGCAGGCCGATGATGCCATCAGGACCACATCATCTGCAAAGAGCAGCGATGAGATCCCCAGCCCACCAAACTGCAACCCCTCCCCACCCCGACTACGCCTCGATATCCTGTCCATAAATACTACAAACAGGATTGGTGACAAAGCGCAGCCCTGGCGGAGGCCAACCCTCACCTGAAAAGAGTCCGACTTACTACCGAGAACCCGGACACAGCTCTCGCTTTGGTTGTACAGAGATTGGATGGCCCTGAGAAGAGACCCCCTCACCCCATACTCCCGCAGCACCTCCCACAGTATCTCCCGGGGGACCCGGTCATCGCCTTCTCCAAATCCACAAAACACATGTAGACCCGGTTGGGCATACTCCCAGGCTCCCTCAGGATCCTTGCGAGTGAAGAGCTGGTCCGTTGTTCCACGACCAGGACGGAATCCGCATTGTTCCTCCTCAACCCGAGGTTCGACTATCGGCCGAACCCTCCTTTCCAGCACCTTGGAGTAGACTTTACCAGGGAGGCTGAGAAGTGTGATACCCCTATAATTGGCACACACCCTCTGGTCCCCCTTTTTAAAAAAGGGAACCACCACCCCAGTCTGCCACTCCTTTGGCACCGTCCCAGACTTCCACGCAATGTTGAAAAGGCGTGTCAACCAGGACAGCCCCTCCACACCCAGAGCCTTGAGCATTTCTGGACGGATCTCATCAATCCCGGGGCTTTGCCACTGTGTAGTTGTTTGACTACATCAGTGACTTCCGCCTGGGAAATCGGCGACAATCCCCCATTATCCTCCAGCTCTGCCTCTAACATAGAGGGCGTATTAGTCGGATTCAGGAGTTCCTCAAAGTGCTCCTTCCACCGCCCTATTACCTCCTCAGTTGAGGTCAACAGTGTCCCATCCTTACTGTACACAGCTTGGATGGTTCCCTTCCCCCTCCTGAGGTGGCGAACAGTTTTCCAGAAGCACTTTGGTGCCGACCGAAAGTCCTTCTCCATGTCTTCTCCAAACTTCTCCCACACCCGCTGCTTTGCCTCTTTCACGGCAGAGGCTGCAGCCCTTCGGGCCCTTCCGGTGCCCTGCAACTGCCTCCGAGTCCTCCGGGATAACATATCCCGGAAAGACTCCTTCTTCAGTCGGACGGCTTCCTGACCACCGTTGTCCACCACGGTGTTCGTGGGTTACCGCCCCTTGAGGCACCTAAGACCCTAAGACCACAGCTCCTCGCTGCAGCTTCAGCAATGGAAACTTTGAACATTGTCCACTCGGGTTCAATGCCCCCAGCCTCCACAGGGATGCACGAAAGCTCCGCCCGGAGGTGTGAGTTGAAAGTCTGTTGGACAGGGGCCTCCTCCAGACGTTCCCAATTTACCCGCACTACGTTTGGGCTTACCAGGTCTGTCCAGAGTCTTCCCCACCCTCTGACCCAACTCACCACCAGATGGTGATCGGTTGACAGCTCTGCCCCTCTCTTCACCCGAGTGTCCAAAACATACGGCCTCAGATCAGATGAAACGATTATGAAATCGATCATTGACCTTCGGCCTAGGGTGCTCTGGTACCAGGTACACTTATGAGCATCCCTATGTTCGAACATGGTGTTCGTTATAGACAATCCATGACTAGCACAGAAGTCCAACAACAAACAACCACTCTGGTTTAGATCAGGGAGGCCGTTCCTCCCAATCACGCCTCTCAGGTGTCTCCATCATTGCCCACGTGTGCGTTGAAGTCCCCCAGCAGAACAATGGAGTCCCCACTGGAGCCCCATGCAGGACTCCAGTCAAGGTCTCAAGAAGGCCGAATACTCCGAACTCCTGTTTGGTGCATATGCACAAACAACAGTCAGAGTTTTCCCCCACAACCCGCAGGCGTGGGAGGCGACCCTCTCGTCCACCGGGTAAACTCCAACACAGCGGGCGCTCAGCCGGGGCTTGTGAGTATCCCCACACCCGCCCGGCGCCTCACACCCTGGGCAACTCCGGAGAAGAAAAGAGTCCAACCCCTATCCAGGAGTATGGTTCCAGAACCAAGACTGTGCGTAGAGGTAAGCCCCACCAGATCTAACCGGTAGCGCTCCACCTCCCGCACCAGTTCCGGCTCCTTCCCCCACAGAGAGGTGACGATCCACGTCCCCAGAGCCAGCGTCTGCTGCCCGGGTCTGGTCCGTCGAGGCCCCTGACCTTCACTGCCACCCATGTGGCATCGCATATATATATATATGGTGTAAGGATTTGTTGTAACAATGTTTCGATTTGTATCACGATTCGTGGTTGTCGATACGATTCAAGAACGATATTGGTTCATTTAAAACGATACGATCCGAAACAATTCAGTGACTTGAGATCGATTCAGTAACTTTTTAGCCAAAAATTCAACCAGTGTGACTGAAATTAATACCTGGATACTGGAC